>NC_056737.1:1698464787-1698507287 GCF_019279795.1 Protopterus annectens | reverse complement strand
TTCAAGAATCCTACTGTGGATCAGGAGACCATTTCCCAAGGACCAAAAGGCATTAAGGCTACTGCTGCCAAAAATCATACCCCTTCCGATTGAGATTCTAGAGCCTTAGACAGATGGGCCAAGAAGGTATACACTTCTGCTACTTTGGCCATTAGGGCTTTAAATTGCCAGTTTCATATGTTAAAGTATCAGCAACATATTATGGGACTACTTAAACAGAAAATGATGTTGATTCCTGACTGTACTGAACACAAAGACTTGCAAGATTTAATGCATTTTGCAGAACAAGTTGGTAAATATTCTTTGCAAGGTGGTTTTGATGCTTTAGACGCATCTTGCAGGGCTGTTGTCATTGGGTCTGTACTTGGAAGGCATGTTTGGCTTAAGGAACAAAACTTGCCAGATCATGTTAACTCTAAATTACGGGATGCACCCTTAAACCAAGACCGCCTTTTTGGCAACAAAGCAGAGGAAGTCCTCAAAAGGATGGAGGAAAAAAAAAGCTAAATTTATGCAAACTGTTAAGGATTTTCTCCAAGTACAGCCTCCCAGATTCAGTAGGCATTGGCCTTCAAAGAACTGGTCCTTTCCAGTCCCTTCCTGGCCTTCTCAGTCCAAACCCATGAACAGCAGACCACCAAGACTTCAGTCTCAGGCTACGCACAGATTTTAGCAATAGGGGGCTCCCACTTCCAAAGCAGGGAGTAGTAATCCACCCCCCTATGGAAAAATCGCACAATGACTTATCCTTAACCCTTCCAAGCCCTGCTCAACTACTTGCTCCCTTGGGAGGAAAGCTCACCCTGCATGCAAAAAACTGGGAACTCATTACCCAGGACAAATGGGTTTTGAACATAGTTTCCCGAGGATACAGATTCCACTTCCACACACTACCAACCCCAAAAGGTTGGCCAGACCTCCCCCCAAATCAATGGGTGGAGGCCCAACAGCAGGTTCTCTCTCTTCTCAGTATCAGGGCTATCCAACCTGTCCCAGCAGATCTAAGGGGACAAGGTTTTTATTGAAGACCTTTTCTGGTACCCAGAAAAGAAAACTTCTGACGTCCTATCCTGGACCTCTCTATTCTCAACACCTTTCTGGTGGTTCCAAAATTCAAAATGCTAACTCTTCAGCAGCTTCTTCCTATGCTAGCCAAGGATGCCTGGCTGGCAACCCTAGACTTAAAGGAAGCTTATCTGCACATCCCAATAAGAGAATCCTGCAGACAATACCTATGTTTCAGGACGGGCTCCATGCACTTTCAGTTCTCTGCACTTCCCTTTGGCTTATCTACAACTGCCCAGAGTGTTCACAAAGTGTCTAGCTCCAGTCATTGTATTTTGCAGGCAGAGAAATATTCAAATTTACCCATACTTGGACAATTGTCTTTTTCAGGCAGAAAGCCAGGACTTGCTATTACAACACCTGGCATTTGTAAAGAAACTTCTAACCTCACTGGGGTACACTATCAATGAAATGAAATCTCACCTAGGACCCTGCCAACAAATTGTATTCCTGGGAGCAATATTGAACACAACTTCCCAGATGGCATTCCTCACTCCGGAGAAATAAGTTTATTTGACAACCTACTTCAAACTATTGGCCACAAAAACCCAGCTTTCTGCAAGGCAAATACTGCAAGCTCTGGGATTCATGGCCTCGTATTATGTTAATTCCATATGCAAGACTGCATATGAGGAAACTCCAATGGTGTCTAAAAAGTCTATGGTGTCAACATTCTCAGGACCAGGAAACAATGATTCCTATCATTCTTTGTCTAAGGACAGAGTTCCTTTGCTGGGCAGAGGCCTGCTGCCACAACAAGGGACTCCCTTTCACTCTATCCCCTGCCACCCAAACCCTAACAACAGATGCATCAGACTATGCATGGGGTGCTCACATGGCAGGGCAGTGCATTCAGGGCAAATGGAACCCGAGACAGATGCACCTGCATATCAATCAAAAAGAAATGTTAGCTGTACAGAATGCTCTGACAGCCTTCAAAGACCTTATTCTTCCAGGACAACTATTGGTAAAGGCAGACACCATAGTTATGTAGTACATAAGCAGGGGGAAACCCACTCCTACCCTCTCTGCAGACTAGCCATGGCTTTGTGGAACACAGCCTTGAGCTATCAAGTCCACCTACAAGCTCAATTCCTGCCAGGCAAACTAAATTCACTGGCAGACAACTTAAGCAGAAATCTCATGGACCCACACGAATGGAAACTAGAACCCGAAATATTCAACCTCTTAAGGAACAAATGAGGGACTCCAGAGGTAGACCTGTTTACCGCCCCTCAGAACTACCAATTGAACAAATTCTGCACCAGAACTCCCCACGGTCAAGCTTGGAAAGTGGATGCCCTGTCCTTTACCTGGGAAAGCCTCTCAGTTTATGCCTTTCCCCCCTCTGCCTCTCCTCTCAAAGGTTCTACTAAAGATCAAACAGGACAAGCCAAGGACAGTACTGATTGCACCAGACTGGCCACGCCAGCACTGGTACCCCCTCTTGCATAGTCTGACACTGCTACAACCATGGCACCTGCCTCAGACCCCTTCCCTGCTGTCCCAGCAGACGGGCCAGATTCTGCACCCTCAGCTTCAGACCCTGAACCTTGCAGCCTGGCTAATTCCATGAACTCTCCTCCAGCATCCCTCAGTAAGCAGGTGCTGGATGTCATTCTGGAAGCAAGGAGGCCTAATACCAGAAAATCCTATGCTGAAAAGTGGAAAAGATACTGTTCCTTGAACCAGGCTCAGGGGATGGGCACAATGGTGCCCAGCTTACCTCATATTCTAGAGTACTTAACAGAAATGCTCCACAAGAGCCTATCCTTCTCATCAGTTAAGATTCATGCCTCTGCCATTTCAGCACATTATAATACCAAGCCACCCCTATTCTCTCACCCCTTGCTAAAACAATTCCTTAGAGGGGCCACAAATGTAAGGACCCCCCCCCCAGGAGAGCTCCCACTCCAGCCTGGGACCTTAACTTTATATTGGAAAAGCTCACTCTTCCTCTCTTTGAGCCAGCTGCAACAGCAGATTTGAAATTCCTTTCTTGGAAAACAGCCTTACGTCTAGCCATCACTTCAGCAAGAAGAATAGCTGCATTACAGGCCCTCATGGCAGTGGAACCCTTCATTATCTTCCATGCGGACAGGGTTTCCCTCTGACTAATCCTTTCTTTATGCCCAAGGTGGTGTCTAGTGTGGCCCTAAACCAGTCCATTCATTTGCCTACTTTTTTCCCTAATCCACAAAACAGAGGGGAATGGATACTGCACTCTCTGGACGTGCACAGACAACATAGATTCTATTTGGACAGGACTAAGCCTCTCAGAAAATCTGACCAGCTGCTAGTTGGCTTTGCTGCAGGGGCAGAGGGGAAGACCATTTCATAGCAAACCATTTCCAAATGGATAGCCCATTCCATTCTTTTCTGCTACAAGCACCATGGAAAACCTACCCCACAGGGGGATAAGATCACATTCCACCAGGGCTACATCTACCTCTACGGCATTTCTCAGAGGAGTCCCTACCAGGGACATCCTGGAAGCTGCTACCTGGAGCTCTATACATACATTCACCAAGCATTACCACCTGCCTATCTTTTCTAAATCCAGAGCTGGATTTGCCACAGCAGTCTTGCAGGGCTTAATAGCTGGCCCTAATGCTCTTTAACTACTTCCTCCCTTCCTTATCTTTGGGAATCAACCCAAATGTGATGACTGCAACAGTGAAACATGAAGAACATAGTACAGTTGTGTATACTTACCATAAATGTAGATGTTCAAGTGTATTAACTGTTGTAGTCCTGGTTACCCTCCCTCCAGCCCCCTGACTTCTCTTGGCTCTACCTTTCCTTCTTTTTTGGTATGTATTTTATCATGTAAATCTGCTTTTTGATGGGGGTGCACCATGCCATATAATTGCTTCCTATTGGAGGGGCACCTGACATCTGGGGCAAGAAAAACTGATGTAATGGTGTCGGCTGCATGTTTTATACCCCTGACAGCCTGACGTCATGGCAGAAGCGACAGCATCCGATGCAGAAATGCAAAGACTCTGGTATTCAGGCCGGCTGAGGGCTACCTGCAGGCAGATAACCCAAATGTGATGACTGCAAAAGTGAATACACTCGAATATTTACATTTATGGTAAGTGTACACAACTGTACTTTTCCTTTCCTCAAATCAAATTGGAACAGAAGGTGTCCAAGATATCACAAATAGGGGATGATTGAGTGCATCTCATTCATGTACTCCTCTCGCAGCAAAGCATACTCTTGTAACAAAGAGCTCACATTACTAGCGCCATAGCTTTTTCTACTGCCTTTTTCAGAGCCCATTCACTACATACCAACTGTGAGGTTACCACCATTTTTTCTATGTTTACCTTTATTAAACACTACAAGTTGGACTGCACCTCCAGGGGTACAGCACCCATCAGAGCTACCATCCTGAAAGGTCTTCTGTCATGATGTTACCCAGGGTCTCCATAGCTTGGGATCCTGACCCACATGCTGGATCGGATGGACTGAATGAATATGATATGAAAGCTGTGGACTTACCTTAAAGATGGATACTTTCATCCCAGTGTGTCTGATATGACACCTCCCCCCCATTTTCCCATCTTTTCCCTTCCATGTTCCAAGGCTTGAATAATGAAAATAGTTCAGCTCATTGGGTCCAAGGCAGCACAGATTAGCAGTGCCTGCATCTTAGGTGTCAAACTAGATCAGATGTAACTGGGGCACAGGTACATTATGTGAAGAAAGCTTTCTTAGAAGTGGGGTCAAGGCTTGAGCACTTATTTTGCGGAGTCCGATCTGGCAAGCAGCTTGAGGAGCCACATGTCATATTGAATGGATTGGAATTAAAGGATCTGTCATTATGGTAAGTGCATAACTTTAGATTTTCATTTGCATACAACTGGCCAGGGGCAATTACCAAAATCATCTTCTCAGACTGGGAATCTTCAAGTAGGATAGTAGATCCTTTCTTAATCCCAGCATTTAAAAAAATCTCAGTCTAATTTCATGGACTGTAGCCATTTGATCCATTTTAGGCACTTTTTTTTTCCTGAAGATGTGCAATTGGCATTGAAGAAGGCAAGAAAACCTTCTACCAGAATATCTCACTTGGTCAAATGAAAAAGATTTTCTTGTTGCTGCCAAAATATAGAACAGGACTTTCGCATCTTGTAAGGCACCCCTGGTTCTCTAGTACCTGTGTGAATTGTTCCTTTCTTCAATTGCTGCCTACCACGCACTTCAGTAAATATACACCTCTAAGCCATTTCAGCTTGTCTGCCACTGGATCCTACTGTTTTTTTTTTCCTTATCCCAAATCAAGCAGTTTTTCAAGGGGGTTGTACGTATTGGGCCACAAAGTGTGCCCTTCTTGGGATGTGAATTTTGATTTGGAGATGTTAACTCTCTCCATTACTTGGAAGACTGCCCTGCTGGTAGCTTTGATTTCTGCTAGATGGGTATCTGAATTACAGGGCCTGATGTCTACCCAGCCATTTTTGATCTTTTGCAAAGATTGGGTGAGTCCTGGAACAAGTCTTTCCTTTATGCTTGATGTCTCCGAATTTAATCTCAGCTAGTCAATCCAGCTACTTATTTTCTTTTCCGACCCTCAAAACAAAGGATAATATTCTCCATTTCCTTCTATGTCCACAGACAGCTTAGATATATTATTTGGACAAAACTAAGGATCTGATGTTGTCCGTCTTTATTAATTCTTGACTGTTGGGTCTCGGTTCTGCCCTCGGAATCGACTTTGCCATTGTATCAAGCTCACGCCAGTCAAATAACTCTCGAGCTAAGGCTACCCATAGTGCCTCTCTTCGCTTCCCTTCGGATCTCGTTTGCCACATAGAGTTTTAGGACATGTCAGCCGTGCTCTCAAGCGAAGTGCTAATATTTTCTTCATAAATACCTTAACGCTTTTTTCTTATCTTTAAACTGGTCGATAATCTAGTTTTTCCTGATTACTGTGCCTTTTCTTGTGTGTGTGTGTGTGTGTGTGTGTGTGTGTGTGTGTGTGTGTGTGTGTGTGTGTGTGTGTGTTATATTTTTCCCCTTTTTACCTTTTGGTAGTCTCTCACTTTACCATCATTGGTATAGGCCTCTCCCTTCCCTCTTACCTCTGGTAATTTTGTAATGCCATCGCTGGTATTCCCCTTTTCCCCTTCTTTACCCCTTCTGGGTATTCTTTTCGTTACCATTGTTGGTACAATCCTTTCAAAAAAGAAAACTTATTTCTTGTCTTTCTCGCTACTGGTTGTGTGTGTGGCAGATTTGATGTTCTTCGTGTTTCACTGTTTCATTCATTACATTTGAGTAATCTGCTGGCAGGTTGCCCTCAGTCGGCCTGATTAACAAAGTCTTGGGTCCTGTGATGCTGTACCTTCTTCCATGACGTCAGGTCGTCAGGGGTATAAAACATGCAGCCGACGCCTTTACATCAGTCTTTCTTGCCACGTGGTGCCTGAAGCAGAAGCAGTTCGCAAGTGCCGGTCGGTCAGATCCAGAGATTCAGCTACCGGAGACTTCTAAAAAGCTAAGTACCCCGATGGGGACTCTTTCTTGCCTCAGCCGATGTCAGACAAAGTAAATAATTGTTTAACTTGTGGGAAACAAATACCTCATAAGGATTTCCATTCCTACTGCCTTCTTTGCTTAGGCCCAGACCACGACGTATCAGCTTGTTTAGCCTGCGCCTCCTTCAACCGACGGACTCTTAGACGTCGGTCGGAGTTTGCAGAAGAGTTTTTTGGATCCGCTTTTGCATATAAAATGCCGTCTGAGACTCCGACTACACATTTAGCCAAAAAACGCAAGGAAAAGGACCGACTCTCGCGGCCCGCGGTTTCGGCTGAAACCACGGTTAGGCCTACCGCGAGTGTCTCTGTTTCGGCTGAAACCGAGGCCTCGGTTCTTCCTTCTGCCGAAATCATACCTCCTACTACCGAGGCCAGAGAGGCCCCGGCCGAGTCGGCTATGGAAATTCCTACCGAAGAAGCAAGCGCACAAGATTTGTCCGACACCATTCCTTTGGACATTTCCACTCCTGCACGTGGGGCAGCTAAGCCCCCTGCTTCTATGTCTATTAAGGCTTTCTCCAGGGCCAAAGCAGCTAAAATTACAAAAGCTTTACCTGCAAAATCAGCCTCTGAGACCTTCCTCAAGTTCCCAGATTCTCACTCTTGCTGAGGACCTTATATCTCTGATTAGGGGTTCCCAACCTCACCCAGACAGGGCCTCCCAGCCTCCTCCTGACAAAAGCCCCAGGACTGAACCCCCTGAACCTCTCTCCTCTGACTACTCCTCGGATGGATCTGATTTGTCAGACCATCAGGAAGGGCCATACTCACCTTATGAGGATTCAGATGCAGAAGACTCTATCCCTTCTGCTTCCCCTCCAGAGGAATTTTCATTTGGGGAAACTTTACACTCTGAGGGAACACTTTCAATGGCAGAGTTAGGATTTCTCAGACTCTAGAAAAAGAGTAAGGACTTTCTTACACTTGCCACAGCATAGGCCTTTAGCCATACCACCTGTGCTAACTGTAGTTGATGAGGCATACAATGATGTCAGCTCTGCCCCTGATTCACTCCCCCTGGCCCCTGCCAAACCTGACAGATACTACAGGGTTCCGGATGCCCACTTCCACTTGTATAAAGCCCATGCTGCAGACCCAGAAACTATTTCTCAGGGCCCGAAAGGTATCGCAGCTGCCACTGCCAAAAACCCACTACCCTCTGAAAGGGAGTCAAGAGCATTAGAAAGATGGGGAAAAAAGGTTTACACATCTGCTACTCTTTCTGCCAGGGCTTTAAACTGTCAATTCCATATGATACAGTACCAGGAATATTTGTTAGATCAGCTGAATAAAAAGCTTTCTTCTCCTGAACCTTTGGACCGTAAGGCCCTTCAGGATTTGGTACACAGTTCTCAGCAGGTCAGTAATCATTTCTTAAAATGTGGCTATGATGCACTGGAAGCTTCATTTAGATCAGCTATGACTGGGGCAGTAATTCGCAGACATGCCTGGCTAAAAGAGCAATCCTTGCCGGACCATGTTAAGGCTAAACTCCTGGATGCTCCAATGGAGAAACAAAGTTTATTTGGCTCCCCTGCACAGGAGATTCTAAAGAAAGTGGAAGAAAAAGCAAAATCTGTGCAAACAGTTAAGGATTTTCTGCAGGTCCAACCTCCGAGGTTCAGCAGAAACTGGCCTTCTAAGAATTGGTCCTTTCCAGACACCACCAGAGCACAGAGGGGCAGGAATAGACGCCCAAGAGGCAGAGGTCAGTCAAAGGTTGCCTACAGGGGTCGCCAGTGACAACCTACCAACCAGAGGAGTACTGCCACAGCTGCAACTACTACCACTTCCACAGGACAAACTCAATGACTTGACTCTGACTCCGCCTACAAGGGAACAACTGGAAGCACCCTTGGGTGGAAAATTGGCTTTATTCTCAAGAAACTGGCATTGCATTACAAAAGACAAATAGACATTGCAAACAATAGACAAAGGATACAGGTTTCATTTCCACACTTTACCAACAAGGAGCGGAATGCCAAATCTTCCACCAAACCAGAAGCCAGAGGCTTTAAGACAAATCAACAATTTATTTCAGATGAAAGCAATAGAAAAGGTACCATCTATGGAACAAGGCCAAGGGTTTTACTCCAGACAATTCCTTGTACCAAGAAAAGAAACCCAATGGAGGCCTATTCTCGACTTGTCCGCACTAAACACATATCTCATTGTGCCAAAATTCAAAATGCTGACCCTACAGCAACTTCTTCCCATGTTGGGCAAGGAGTCGTGGCTGGTGACTCTAGATCTCAAGGAGGCATACCTGCACGTCCCTATACGACCAGATTGCAGAAGACACCTCAGATTTCTTGCAGGATCAGAGCATTATCAATTCTCAGCATTGCCCTTTGGCTTATCTACTGCGCCCAGAGTATTCACAAAATGCCTGGCATCAGTAATTGCACATTGCAGGCTTCAGGGAATTCAAATCTACCCATACCTGGATGACTGCCTAATACAAGCGGAGAATAGGACGACTTATAAAGGATTTGGCCTATGTCATACACCTGTTACAGGCCTTGGGATACACAGTCAACTTCCAGAAGTCAAGACTAGTGCCATCCCAAAGGATAACCTTTTTGGGTGCGGATCTGGACACAATAACTCAGATGGCTTTTCTCACAGAAGAAAAACAAAAGCAACTTCCAGTCTATTTCATGGCTTTGACAAAACAAACTCAGCTCACTGCAAGGAAAGTCCTGCAGGCCCTGGGTTACATGGCATCTTGCATAATCTTGATCCCACATGCCAGGCTGCATATGAGGAAATTACAGTGGTACCTAAGGAATGTATGGTCTCAACACAGGCACAGTCTAGAAACCACGATTCCAATCATTCCATGCCTGAAAAAGGAATTCCTGTGGTGGGCTCAGGCCTGCCAGTCCAACAGAGGGTTGCCTTTCAACAAACCACAACCAAGGCAGACCATCACCACGGACGCCTCAGACCTAGGATGGGGAGCACACATGGAAGACAAGTGCATCCAAGGCCTATGGACTCAAGACCAGCTGAATTTGCACATAAACCTAAAGGAGATGCTGGCAGTGAAGCATGCAATCGAGGCATTCAAATCATTCCTCCAGCAAGGTCATCTGCTGATAAGGACAGACAATACCACAGTCATGTGGTACATAAACAAGCAGGGAGGCACGCATTCCTACCCTCTATGCCGGCTGGCAATGGATCTGTGGAACTTAGCCCTAAATCTCAACATCCAACTGCAGGCCAAATTCGTACCAGGAAAAGAGAATTCACTAGCAGACAGCTTAAGCAGAACTACCACGGATGCTCACGAATGGATGCTGCATCCAGACATTTTCAAAATAATAACCAACAAATGGGGAATGCCAGAGATGGACCTGTTCGCCTCCCCACTCAACAACCAACTAAGGAAATTCTGCTCAAGAGTATACCACCCACAAGCCTGGAAGGTGGACTCCCTGTCTTTCAACTGGAATGCCCTAACAGTGTATGCTTTTCCACCACTCCCACTGATGTACAGAGTACTACTGAAGATCAGAGAGGAACAGCCAAAGGTGATACTGATAGCTCCAGACTGGCCAAGGCAGCACTGGTATCCGCTACTGAGAAGCATATCTCGGACGAACCCATGGCCTCTACCCCTATGGCCTCTACTTCTAACGCAGAACAACTTCAAGACACTGCATCCAAACTTGAAAACCCTGCAGCTGACTGCCTGGAAAATTGCCTAAAACAAAACCAAACTGTCTTATCTCAGAGGGTCAAGGACATAATCCTGGAGGCTTGTAGACCCTCCACTAGAAAGACATACTCAGCCAAATGGAAGAGATTCCTCATTTGGAGCGCTTCAAAGGGTACAAATGTCACACTGGCAAACCTAGCACACATCCTAGAATACTTAGCAGAACTTTTCTACAATGGCCTGTCCTATTCCTCCGTTAAGATTCTTGCTTCAGCAATTTCAGCAGAATACAACATGGATCCTCCTATCTTCTCTCACCCTCTCCTCAGACAATTTTTAAGAGGGATCAAAATGTAAAACCTCCAAGGAAACCACCTCTCCCTGCATGGGATCTCAATTTTGTGCTGGAAAAATGAACACTACCTCCTTTTGAACCAGCAGCATCAGCAGACTTACAGTTCTTATCTTGGAAAACTGCTTCCCTATTAGCAATCACTTCAGCAAGAAGAGTATCCGAGTTACAGGCACTGATGGCAGTGCAGCCTTTCCTTATTTTTCACCAGGATAGAGTGTCTCTGAGAACCAATCCTACTTTCATGCCAAAGGTGGTATCCAGGGTATCCTTGAACCAAGCTATTCATTTGCCTATGTTCTTCCCTAATCCACAGAACAGAGGGGAAAAACTACTGCACACCTTGGATGTACACAGACAACTACGCTACTATCTGGACAGAACTAAAACTAGCAGAAAAACTGACCAACTTCTGGTAGCATATGCAACTGGAGTGCAAGGAAAAGCAATTTCCAAACAGACAATCTCTAAATGGATAGGAAATTGCATTTGTTTCTGCTACTCTTTTCATGGAAAGACAGCTCCTGAAAATATCAGGCCTCACTCCACAAGAGCCACAGCCACCACTACAGCTTTCCTACGAGGGGTGGCTACCAAGGACATTTTAGAAGCTACCAAGTAAAAAATGTACGTCCAGAAGCAGCAACCACCAAAGGCTGATAGAAAATGGTAAAACAGCTCACAATAAGGTAAATCCAAGGTTAGAAACAGTTTATTTTAAACGCCACAACACTGATCCACGCTTTTTGTCAAATTATGACTTCATCAGAATACAATCAATCACAGCAATGAACAGTCTTAAATACTAAATGCCCAAAGTAAATGATTAATAAAATCAATTGCCCCAATTAACTTAATTGAATCAAATTACCCACATTTAAAGCACCAAGCTACCCTAGACCTTAAACACTTGAAATAATCACCAGAGCTTGTTGAAATATTGAAATAAAAACATTATGAAAACTATTCTTTCAAAAATATTTGTTAACATGTTAGTCCTAAAAATATATAATAATAATAAAAAAAATCTTCCAGGTGTTTATACATATAAATTAAATATTTTTAAAAAATATATCACATTTTAGAAGCTGCTACTTGGAGCTCCGTGCATACATTTGCCAAGCATTACAATCTACCTTTATACTCCAGATCCCGAGCAGGTTTTGCAACTGCAGTTTTACAAGGGATCATAACTACACCATCCTTATCTTAGTACCTCCTCTCCCAGTTTGGCTATGGTATTCTACCCATATTTTATGACTGCAGATGCATCGTTGAAGGACATAGTACAGTTTTGTACCTACCATAAATGTAGATGTCCGATAGGTATGCATCTGCAGTCAGGATTACCCACCCGCCTTCCCCTCTGTGGTATTCCTAGGGTGCTTACCCCTCTTTCAGCTAGCTGGGGGAATCTATTATGGTGTGTTTGTTTTTATGTTTATATATATATCTATATATATATATTGTTTTATTCTGTTTGGAATTTTCAATTTTTATCCAAATTTAGCCTTCCTAGAGGGCACCTGGCATCTGGGGCAAGAAACACTGAGGAAAATGGCGTCGGCTGATGCCTTTATACCCCAGCAGCTCTGACGTCGGGGAAGATGCCACATCAGCCGAGGCCAGACCCAGACTTTGGAATCCGGCCGACCGAAGGGCTGCCTGAGGCAGGACAACCCATATGTTATGACTGCAGATGCATACCTATCAGACATCTACATTTATGGTAGGTACAAAACTGTACTTTCTCTGCACTGCCCTTTGGCTTATCTACTGCACCCAGGGTCTTCACAAAGTGCCTGGCTCCAGTAATTGCATTTTGCAGGCAAAGAAATATTCAGATATATCCATACCTGGATGATTGTCTAATTCAGGCAGAAAATGGGGACATTTTTCAAAAACATCTGGCGTTTGTAAAAAGGGTTCTAACTTGTCTAGGGTACACCATAAACAAAAAGTAATCACAACTGGTACCCTCTCAAAAAATTACATTCCTTAGTGCAAGCTTGAATACAACTGCCCAGATGGCTAACCTTACACCAGAAAAGCAAGTTCATTTGGTAACTTACTTCAGTCAAGTGGCCACAAAAACCCTGCTATCTGCAAGACAAATTCTGCAAGCCTTGGGGTTCCTGGCTTCCTGCATTCTTCTAATTCCATATGCAAGACTGCATATGAGGAAACTTCAGTAGTACTTAGAGTTTGTGGAGTCAACATTGTCATAGCCTGGAAACAATGATTCCTATCATACCTTGCCTGCAACTCGAGTTCCTATGGTGGGCAGAGGCCTGCCACCAAAACAAGGGACTACCATTCACTCCATCCCCTGCCGCCCAAACCCTAACTACAGATGCATCAGACTATGTTTGGGGGGCTCATCTGGTGGGGAAGTGCATTCGGGGCAAATGGAACACAAATCAAATGCACCTTCATATCAATCAAAAAGAGATGCTAGCTGTACAGAATGCACAGACAGCCTTCAAGGACTACCTTCATCCAGGACAATTAATGATAAAGACAGGCAACACCACAGTTATGTGGTACATAAACAAGCAGGGGGGTACACACTCCTACTCCCTTTGCTGACTAGCCATGGCATTGTGGAACACTGCCTTGACCTACCAAATACAACTACAAGCTCAATTCCTGCCAGGAAAGCTGAATACTCTGGCAGACGAACTAAGCAGAAATCTCATGAACCCACACGACTGGAAACTAGAACCATGGATTTTCAACATGTTGATAGGCAAATGGGGGAGTCCAGACATAGATCTCTTTGCCTCACCCCAGAACTATCAGTTGGACAAATTCTGCACAAGGACTCATCACAAAAAAACCTGGAAAGTGGATGCTCCATCAGTCTTTGCTTTTCCCCCTCCTCCTCTGCTCTCCAAAGTTCTACTAAAAGTCAAACAGGACAAACCAAAAATGATTTTTGATTGCTCCAGACTGGCCTCGCCAACACTGGTACCCACTCCTGCGCAATGTGTCACACCTTCCACCGTGGCACCTGCCTCAGACACCTTACTTACTGTCTCAGCAGAACAACCAAATTCTGCACCCTCAGCTCCAAACATTGAATCTTGCAGCGTGGCTAATCACCTAAATTCACCGTTGGCATCACTCAGCCAACCTGTGATGGATGTCATTTTGGAGGCGAGAAGGCCTAGTACTAGAAAATCTTATGCTGACAAATGGGAAAGATTTTGTGCCTGGAATCAATCACAAGGGATAAGCACAACAGTGCCCAATATTCCTCAGATTTTGCAATACTTAACTGAGATGCTTCACAAGGGCCTGTCCTTTTCTTCCATAAAAATCCATGCCTCAGCCATTTCAGCTCATTACAACACAGAACCTCCCCTGTTCTCTCATCCTCTACTAAAGCAGTATCTCAGAGGGGCAAAAAACTTAAGAACACCCAGGAGAGCTCCAACCCCTGCCTGGGACCTCAATTTTGTATTGGAAAAACTCACACTCTCTCCTTTTGAGCCAGCAGCTACTGCAGACTTAAAATTTCTCTCCTGGAAAACAGCTTTCCTTTTAGCAGTCACGTCAGCTAGAAGGATTTCTGAATTACAGGCTCTTATGGCAGTGGAGCCTCTTATTATTTTTCATGCAGACAGGGTGTCTCTCAGGACCAATCCATCCTTCATGCCTAAAGTTGTATCCAGTGTGGCTCTTGATCAGACCATTCATTTGCCAATTTTCTTTCCCAATCCACAGGACAAGGGGGAGTGGATTTTGCATTCATTGGATGTACACAGACAGCTTAGATTTTACCTAAACAGGACAAAATCTCTAAGACAATCTGAACTACTACTGGTGGCATTTGCTGCAGGGGCAGAGGGAAAGGCTATTTCAAAGCAGCCTATTTCCAAATGGATAAGCCATTGTATTTGTTTTTGCTACATGCACCGTGGTAAAACTATCCCCAGGGGATCAGATCTCATTCCACCAGGGCTGCATTTACTTCTACAGCCTTTCTCAAAGGTGTTCCTACCAGAGACATTCTAGAAGCTGCTACCTGGAGCTCAGTTCATACGTTCACCAAACATTACCATTTACCTTTCTTCTCTAAATCCAGAGCTGGCTTTGCCAATGCTGTCCTGCAGGGCCTTATAGCTGGTCCTAATGCTGTATAAATCCATCCTCCCAACCATAACTTTGGGAATCTACCCAAATGTAATGACTGCAACAGTGAAACACGAAGAACATAGAACAGTTGTGTACACTTACCATAAATGTAGATGCTTGAGTATATTCACTGTTGCAGTCTTGGTTACCCTCCCTCCAACCCCCTGTTTTTTCTCTTATTATACCTCTACTTTCCTTTACTATGCTTAAAAGCCTTTTTTTGGTGTATTTGCTTTTGTTTGGCGGTATATTTTTGTGTTTTTAATTACTTAAATATTTGGCTCCCCATTTGGGGGGCACCTGACATCTGGGGCATGAAAAACTGATGCAATGGCATCGGCTGCATGTTTTTATATCCCTGACGACCTGACGTCATGGAAGAAGAGACAGCATCCGACTCAGCACCCAAGACTTTGTTAATCAGGTCAACTGAGAGCAACCTGCCAGCAGATTACCCAAATGGAATGACTGCAACAGTGAATACACTCTAACTTCTACATTTATGGTAAGTGTACACAACTGTACTTTAGCTGTACGTACTTTTTTCTTCAAGTACAATATGGCAGAAAAGCAGAAAGGTACAACTGGCTTTAAGCAGTGTGATCAATTGGTAGAAAAGTGCCAAGCTGGACGGGCATCTTTGAATGTATTGTTTGAGGGCACCACACTTGGAAATCCAGCTGCCTTGTGAACTCTGCAAATGTTTCCATGCTTGGACCATTGCAGAGAGGCACAACAAATTAATTCTGTAGGGTCTGTTAAAATGACCTTTTAGTGAGGCTTTGTCTGAGGTGATGTCAAAGTCTCCTAAAAAGGAAGCTAAAAAGAGTAGCCACTCTGTTTCGGTGTCTCCTAAATCCCTTGATTCAAAATTCTCTAAAGACCAGGTTTCTTGTATGGAACCAAAGCTTAAACTTTCAAAATCAACACCTACAACCATCTCTGTGCCGGTGCCAATGACTACTATTATGGAACCGGCCAAAATTTCCTCATTACTGACCCCCTTCATCGGTACCCATGACAGTCTCGGCACCATCAATAATTTCTCAAATCATACCGGTTTCTTCCCCTCCAACTCAAACAATTGGTCAGCCGAACGCAGTGCCGAAGGTCAAAGCCTTACCCAGTTCTAGGTATTCCCTATCTATTGACTTTTTCTATGGTCAACAGTTGAGCCCTTTCACTGAACATCCAAAAATCACCCTTGGGGATGTCTATTTTTTCCACCAGGAGCCTTTCGGATCTTGATGTAGTTAGGTTAGTGGATCAGCTCTTGGCAGCCAGAGGTCATCCAGCCCCCTCTAGGACCTCCTTCCCATCCAGAGCAGAGGTCTACTTTCCAAGGACTTCAACTTATCTTCCTCCTTCAACCTCTGTGCAAGTTTTGGAGCCCTCGAATTCAATGCCACTCCCGGTGCCAGCTACTTCGGTGCCAGCTACTTCGGTGCCGATGGTGGACCTCATCTTGGTTACGGAGCCAACTCTGTGGTCCTCAGCTCAGTCGGAGCTGACCCACCTTTGGGACCATGACTTGGCTGCCGGCACTGGGATCCCTTGTTTGGCACCAGTGTTTTTTCCACGGCGCAGTCTATGGTTCCAGGTGCTTTGACAGTTCTGAGTCCTCTTGCGTCTCCTACTCTGGAGGTGTGCTCATCGGAGTGGGGTATGAGCCCAGTTCCATGGTTGTCTTTCTCAGTTCTGGGCTCCCATCACACTTTGGGTGGGCCTGCCTTTCAGATTATGGAGAGAGCTCTTGCTTGAGCAGGCTCTCAGTTGGCACCATCTCTGTCAAAGTGTCACATCTATGTATCCCCTGGCTCGCAGTTGTCACAATCTGCTACATCTAGGCAGTGGGCACAAGAGCAGCAAGACACCCTGCTGCAGGGGACCTCTCTTCAGAGTCCTCCTCAGAGCTTCCACCTGAGGAGCCATCCCATAAAAGGTCATGCAAGAGGAAGCACTTATATTCTCCAGAAGAATCTCTCACTGAGGATACAGACTACAATGAAGGGGAAGGATCCCCACAGTCACCCCCTGAAGATGTCTCCTTCAGAGACATCCTGGAAATCTTGAAATAGAGGGGTGATTGGAAACCCAACAACCCTTCCTGTGAGGAATCGGTCTTCTTGCAGGCTTTTTGTGCCCAACCTTCTACTTCCTGGGTGACCCCACCTACCGATGAATTGGTCAAACTCATTGTGCAGCGTGCTTGGAAGGGCTCTGACACTATAGAGCCAATTCCCCGGAGACCAGACAAAATTCTCACTACACCAGAAGATCAGTCCCAGTGGTCCAAATGACTAGTGGTAGATGCTATGGTGGTGGCGGCTGCCACAAAGAAGGAACTCACTGAGGAGAGTTCTGCTGTCCATCCTGCAAACAAACAGTCTCAGACAATGAACAGATTTGGGAAGTGGGTCTATGGTTCAATTATCTTTGTCATACAGTTATTGAATTTCTTGGCACATTTCTCCTCTCTTCAAGGGGACCTGATTACTGAGCTTTCAGGGACCTTGGCAGGAGCAGTGTTTGACGAGGTACGTGATAAGTTTGCCTCCCAGCTTGCCACCATAGAATCCATATCAAACTCGTCCATGCGGCTTACTGCACACACAGCCGAAGGGACGGCCAGGGTAGTGAGTTCAGGAATTGCCATTAGGCGTCATACCTGGATGCGCTTATGTGATTTCGGGGACCCTTTCAAGTCTTCCTTTGTCAATGCTCCGGATGATCCTACCTCTTTGTTTGGCCCTGAAGTCAGAGATACATTGGCCAGGTGTGAGACTGATGGAAAGATCCTTCCTGCGGTGGGTGAGTGTTTCTCTACTCCTCAATGACCTTATTCCAGGAATCAGAAGAGTGGAAAGATGTGGTTCAGAAAGTCCCAAGGACCTTTTTGGGACACACATGGCAAGTTTTCCCCCTGGGGCAGAGGGGGGGAACTCTTCAGGAAGACACCCTTCTCATGGCAGAGGAGGCCTGTGTAATCAGGGTTCCATAGATTCCTTCTCTGGACAACCCTATCCATGCCCCTGAGCAGTGGCCCGCTTGCTTACCTCTAGAGGCAGTCAGGGGTAGATTCTGTCTGCACCACTTAGCCTGGCATTCAGTAACATCCAGTTCCTGGGTGCAGTCGATAATTTCCAGAGGTTACCATATCCCCTTCGACCTTTATCCAAGACCACAAAGGCGAATCCCTGATGTTCCACCCAGTCAGAGGGATACAGTAGCATGAGAAATTCAAAAGCTACTTCAAAAAGAGTCATCCAAACAGTCCCACCAGATCAGACCAGACAGGATCCGGTTTTACTCAAGATTCTTTTTAGTGGTAAAAAAGACAGGGGACGTGTGGCCAATTCTAGACCTCAGTGTCTTGAACAAGTTTGTTCGTTAGACGAAATTCCGGATGGTCATGGCACAGTCTATCTATTGGATGTGCTCTGTAGATCTTCAAGATGCGTATTACCACATAAAAATGGCCAAGCACTGCAGAAGATACTTCAACTTCCAGCTGTGAGCCAGTCACTACCAATTTCGAACACTGCCCTTTGGCCTCACCAAAACCCCAGGGTGTTCACCAATTGCATGGCAGTGGTAGCAGCTCACTTAAGGCTAAAAGGATTCCACACGTTTCCGTAACTAGACGACAGGCTCCTCACTGCCCCCACCAGGCATCTACTGCTTCATGCCTTGGACTCCATTCTAGACCTTGTAGAGTACTTAGGCATTTCAGTAAACAGGGAAAAGTCAAAGTTGTCACCCATGCAGGATATAGAATTCATCAGAGCAACATTCAACACAAAATCTTGTGTAGCTGCTCTACCTCTTCACAGGCTGCAAAGACTGAGGTCTCTGCTTCAAGTGATACTTTCTCAAGACAAAGTCCCAGCTCATTTAGCCTTACAACTCCTAGGGTCCATGGCCGCGACAATCACTATAGTTCCCCTGGCAAGGTATCACATGAGGCTGCTTCAGTTGCCCCTGGCACCACAGTGGTCTCTGTTAACATATCCAATCTGCACAACCAACCAATGCAAGCAGAAACTAAGTTGGTGGATGAAATCAGAAGAGGTATTAGAGTCGCCCCTTTTCCTGCTCTCAGCCCAAGGCCATAGTGACCACGGATGCATCCCTGATGGGGTGGGGTGGGGGAGACATTTTTAGGGAAGAAGGTCCGAGGCACTTGGTCCCCCTTAGAAGCCCATTTGCATGTCAATGTCCTAGAACTGAGGGCGGTGCTCTTAGCTTTGCACGCATTTCAATCTGCCCTCCCTTCAGGGACAATTGCTATCCAATCAGACAACATGTCACTGGTTTTGTACATAAACAAACTGGGAGGAACCAGATCCTAATCTTTGTCGGGAAGCCCTAAGAGAGTGGCAATGGGCAATCGCATCCAACTGCTTTCTGATAGCAACACAAATTCTGAGCACATGCACCCTCCTGCCTCATGAGTGGTCTCTCAATCCCAACGTAGCAATGAAGATTTTTCATTGATAGGGTCAGCCTTGCTGCGACCTGTTTGCATCTCCCATAAACGGCAAATGCAGCAGCTACTTTGACCTGTCACCCCCTCAGGGGGAGTTCCCAAGAGATACTCTCCTACACGATTGACCCCCAGGACTACTCTACACTTCCTCCCTTCCTTCTAATTCTCCAGTTTTTGAAGAAAGCCCAAAGGTTGAGCAGCAAAGTGATCCTCCTTGCCCCCGCCAAGTCTGTTTCCCCTTTCTCTGGCCTCATCTAGTTCACCGTCCGTGGACTCTTGACCCAACCCCAGACCTGTTGTCTCATCCGCAGGGACCGGTCCATCCCAGCCTACAGAATCTAAGCTGATGGCTTGGTACCTTCACTTCCAGTGATTGCCAGGCAGAATAATCTTTCTTCCCCAGTACAATAGATACTTCTGGAGTCTCATAAACCATCCACCAGGAAACTTTATCTCAGTAAATGGAACAGATTTGCACTTTGGTCTTAAGGAGAAGGAATTGACTCTTTTTCAGCCTCGATTAATAAAGTGTTAGAGTATCTATCAACTTTGTTCCAATCAGGAGCCTTAGCTTCTACCATTAGAGTTCATTTAGCTGCTATCTCAAATTTCCATAATGGCTTTGATGACTTCCTTAATCTCTCATCGCCTTTGCAAAAGCTTCCTAAAAGGCATTATGCATTTGAAATCACCTTTCAAAGAACCCATTGAACCTTGGAATTTAATGTTTGTCTTGCAAAGTTTGACCAGTCAACCCTTTGACCCAACAGCCACTTGTGATATCAAATTTTTATTGTGGAAGTCCCTATTCCTGGTAGCTATCATGTCAGCCAGGAGAATATCAGAATTGCAGGCCTTGTGTGTGAAACGTCCATATATCATTTTTCACAGAGAGAGAATCACTTGGAACTAATCCCTCCTTTTCTACCCAAAGTTGTGTCTGACTCAAATATTAATCAATCCATAGACCTACCAGTTTTCTACCCAAACTTCTCAAACAGAGGAGAATATTGCTTACATTTGTTGGATGTACACAGACCTGGATAGAATGAAATTGTTTAGGAAATCTGACCAATTGTTCCTATATTTTTCAGGTACTCGACTAGGTAAACCATTTTCCAAAGTGTCCTTATCAAAATGGCTTAGAGATTGCATCACTTTTGTTTGACCGAAATAAGCTAAACCAAAATAAGCTAAACCTATCTACAAAAGTCAAGGCTCATTCTACCAGATCAGTTTCCATTTCAGTCTCCTTTCATTCTAAAGCCTCCATGGGTGACATTTGCGCAGCAGCCACTTCAGCCACTCCTCATACCTTTATCACTCTTTACAAATTGGATGTAGTCTCCAGGGGAAGAACATCCTTTAGCTCTATGGTGCCCTGGAATATCCTTCCATAGGGCCTCCCGGGACATAAAGTAGCTAGAGACTGTGTCCCAACAGTCAAGAATGAGTGAAGATTGACAACATCAGATAAAGAAGTTACGTTTTAACCATAATGTTCCATCTGTGTTGTCAATCTTCATTCATTCCTGACATCCCACCCTCCAACCCCCCCTCCAAAGACTTATGGTGATTCAGAACTAGTCCTGGTTTTGTAGTAGGGCAGTTGCTCAGACAAAGCTTCCACTTTTTTTATTTCTACAGGCAAAACTCGATCTGAAGGGAAGGGAAGAGAGGCACTATGGTTTGGTTAGCCTTATCTTGAGAGTTTTTTGGCTGGTGCAAACCTGATACAATGGCCGAGTCGGTTCTGAGGACAGAACCGAAAACCAACAGTCACCAACACAGATGGAACGTTATGGTAAGAACATAACTTTTTATTTGAAAATCAGCTCATCTTTATGTCCTATGATGGTAAGAATAGAGTGCAGCCAGTTTTCCTCAGACTGTCAGATCTTTTCTTATTAGAGTAGTGGCCACATCTGATGCTTTTTGGAAAGGGGTGGATTTCATGTCTGTTCTAGAAGCAGATAATTGATTTTATGCTCACATCTTCACCGAAAACTAAAAGATGCATTCTATTTCCGGAGCTAGAGCAGGCTTTGTTGCTTCTGGGTTGCAGTCCTTCTCCATATACTCTCTTCCTTCGCTTTGGCAGTCATCCCATATTGCAATGACTACAGCAGCAGTGATCTAATGAACAATGTGGCACGTTTGTGTATTCTTTCCATAGCAGTAGATGTTTAAATAGGTCACTGTTATAATGCTAGCACCGCCCCCTTTCATTTTTCTTCCTTTGGTTTGGATGATAGTACTCATATTTTTGCTTTTCTGACAATATCATACTGAGAGCTTTAGGCTTCATCTTCCCTTTTTATGACAAGCAATCTCTGACTTTAGATGTATTTTTCTCTAATGTACTATCTGGTCTCTTATGCTAGATGCAGCAGATTTGTTGTGCACATGGAGGGAGCCTGAAGCCTTGTAGACTGGACAGATGTATGGTATCATTTATATATGTCCCATATTGTAATGGATACTGCAGCTATGACTTATTTGAATGTCTACAGATGTCTTTCAAGGATGCATCTGCAGTCATAACATATGGGTTGTCCTGCCTCAGGCAGCCCTTCGGTCGGCCGGATTCCAAAGTCTGGGTCTGGCCTCGGCTGATGTCGCACTTTCCCCGACGTCAGAGCGTCTGGGGTATAAAAGCATCAGCCGACGCCATTTTCCTCAGTATTTCTTGCCTTGCGGTGCCCGAAGCAGAAGCTGTTCACAAGTGCCGGTCGGTCAGATCAGTGAATTCAGCTACCGAAGACTTCGAAAAAGCTAAGTACCCCATTGGGGACTCTTTCTTGCCTCAGCCGATGTCAGGCAAAGTGAATAATTGTTTAACTTGTGGGAAACAAATACCTCATAAGGACTTCCATTCCTACTGCCTTCCTTGCTTAGGCCCAGACCACAACGTATCGGCCTGTTCAGCCTGTGCTTCCTTCAACCGACGAACTCTTAGACGTCGGTCGGAGTTTGCAGAGAAATTTTTTGGGGCCACTTTTGCATATAAAATGCCGTCGGAGACTCCAACTTCGCATTTGGTGAAAAAACGGAAGGACAAGGACCGACACAGAGTCCTCGGAGATTCCTTCTTCCGAAACCATTCAACCGACCACCGCGGCCCGGGAGGCCCTGGCTGAGTCGGCTACCGAGCTACCTACCGAAACCAGTGTCCAGGAAATGTCCAACACCATACCTTTGGACATTTCTACGCCTGCACGTGGGGCAGCAAGGCCCCCTGCTTCCATGTCCATTAAGGCCTTTTCTAGGGCTAAGGCTGCTAAACTTTCTAAAGCTTTGCCTCCCAAGACTACCTCCCAGAGGCCTTCCTCTAGTTCTCAGATCCTCAGCCTTGCAGAGGACCTTATTTCTTCGATTAGAGGTTCACAACCTCACCCAGACAGGGCCTCTCACCCTCCACCTGACAAAAGGCCCAGGACTGACCCCACTGACCCACACTCTTCTGATGAGTCCACGGATGGATCTGAGTTGTCAGACCACCAGGAGGGGGCTTATTCGCCCTATGAGGATTCTGATGCTGAAGAATCTATCCCTTCGGCCTCCCCTCCTGAAGAGTTTTCTTTTGGTGAGACTCTACACTCCATGAGAGAGCATTTTCAATGGCAAGGTCAGGAATTCTCTGATTCCAGAAAAAGATTAAGGATCTTTTTACATTTGCCTCAACATAGGCCCTTAGCTATACCTCCTGTTTTGAATGTAATTGATGATGTGTACAATGATGTCAGTACAGCCCCTGATACTCTCCTTCCGGCCCCTGCCAAACCTGACAGATACTACAGGGTCCCGGATTCACATTTCCATTTGTATAAAGCCCATTCTGCAGACCCAGAAACTATTTCTCAGGGCCCTAAAGGGGTTGCGGCCACCACTGCCAAAAATCCTCTACCTTCTGAAAGAGAGTCTAGAGCTTTAGAGAGATGGGGAAAGAAGGTATACACTTCTGCAACTCTTTCCGTCAGGGCATTAAATTGTCAATTTCATATGATACAGTACCAAGAGTATTTGTTAGATGAACTGAATAATAAACTTTCTTCTCCTGAACCCCTTGACCGTAAATCCCTTCAGGATTTGGTACACAACTCACAGCAGGTTAGTAATCATTTCTTAAAATGTGGCTATGATGCATTGGTTTAGAAGCTGCTACTTGGAGCTCCGTGCATACATTTGCCAAACATTACAATCTACCTTTATACTCAAGATCCAGAGCAGGTTTTGCTACTGCAGTCCTGCAAGGGATCTTAACTACACCATCCTTTTCTTAGTACCTCCTCCCCCAGATTGGCTATGGTATTCTACCCATATGTTATGACTGCAGATGCATCCTTGAAGGACATAGTACAGTTTTGTACCTACCATAAATGTAGATGTCCGATAGGTATGCATCTGCAGTCAGGTTTACCCTCCCTCCTACCCCTCTGTGGTATTCCTAGGGTGCTTACCCCTCTTTTAGCTAGCTGGGGGAATCTATTATGGTGTATTTGTTTGTATATACACACACATATATATATATATATATATATATATATATATATATATATATAATTTTGCAAATGTTTGGAACTTTATTGCATTTATCCAAATTTAGCCTTCCTAGAGGGCACCTGGCACCTGGGGCAAGAAAAACTGAGGAAAATGGCGTCGGCTGATGCTTCTATACCCCAGACGCTCTGACGTCGGGGAAAGTGCTACATCAGCCGAGGCCAGACCCAGACTTTGGAATCCGGCCGACCGAAGGGCTGCCTGAGGCAGGACAACCCATATGTTATGACTGCAGATGCATACCTATCGGACATCTACATTTATGGTAGGTACAAAACTGTACTTTATGGCAATTGTACTCCAGCACTGTACTTTACTATTTGTGTGATGGAGAGGCTAACCTCCAGTTTACATAAACAAGTGCCTCTCTCACATTTGGAATAGTGTGTGTTAGAAGTGGATTATGAGTAAACATAAAGCATTTGTTGCACTGCCTTTTAAAACTGGGTTCTGACAGGCTGCCTAAAGATGAATCAAAGTAGGTTGGGACTCAATGATATGAGGTACTGTTGTTGAGATTACCTAATAGAATTTAAATGCAATATGGACTTAAAATTAGTACAAAATTTTGAGGACACAGTGTAGAAGCCAGCTTAGTCACAAAAATGAGGAGCGATTTTGAGAAAGAGATTTTGTCTGAGGATAATTGGTGACATCCTTACTGAACTGTGTGTAATCAGTATCACAGGTCTGAGGCACAATAGGAGGGTAAATTCATTTATTCAGTTTAAGGGGAGTGCATCCATAAAATATATTTGTGCTTACTTCAAGAGTCAGTGACAGAGGTGTGACAAGAGAATTTTTTGGTCAAATTAATACAGTGGGTTAATAACTTCATGGCTACTGGGCTTAAAAACACAAGAAGAGTGTGGGAAATGTTCCTACACAGCAGTCTGTTCTGTGACAAGAGGCAGCTCAAGTCAGATTTCTCAGGGAAAACTGTGATGTTTATTAAACATTGTAGTGTGTAGTAGCTTTTCCTGCAGTTCTACAGGTTTTTTTCTAGTTTTTGTGAATCGTAAAGAGACAAAAACAAGTAACCAGAACTTTTGGATTCAAATGAAAAGGACTTCAAATAATGCATCACACACACACACACACACACACACACACACACACACACACACACACACACACACACACACACACACACACACACTGCTGCAATCACAGAAGTTAACATGAGCAATACAAATCAAAAAATGTCATACATGCTCAACTAAACAGGTGCACATGTCAGCCGTTTCTAGTTTCCACCAGCAGTTCCAGAATTTATCACTAGCTTTTAATGTTTTTCTTTGAGATGCTTTTCTTATCAGGCTTCAGTTAAGAAAGGCTGGTTCCCCACTGGACCTGTATTTCATATTGGAAAACAAATGTGCAGCGTTCCTTTGAACCAGCATCTTGGGTGGAGCTTTTTTTTTTTTGTCAAGCAAAACTGCCCTTTTTTTGCAAGTTACATCAGACTTTGAGTGTAAAACCACTGTATCTGGTCCTCCAAAAACCTAGGATAGTCCTGCGAACAAACACCGCTTCTGTTGCTCAAAGTTGTTAGGAAGCTATTTTCCTGTATTTTTTCTTAATTATGTAAATCAAGTTGAGTTCCTTTCACACTTTGGCAATGCAGAGACAATTTCATTTTTATCTAGATAGGAGAAAAGATCTAAAAAAAACATTCAGAATCATTTTTGTCTTCTGCTGCTAATAAAATGGGCAAAACCATTTTATCTAGGTTATAGTATCAGTGCATCAAATATTGTTACAAAAATGTGGCAAGCAGTTAACAGTAGACACAAGGGCACATTGCATGAAGGCCATGGCTACATCTCAAGCCTTTTTCAGAATGCTGCCATGGTCATCTTGGATGCTACTCCAACTTGGGCCTGTCTGTTTGCTTTCACAGGGCACTATGAGCTGAATTTGGTTTTTCATTCTAGGTCTCCTTTTGGGGCTACACTTTTTCTGAAAAAAAAAAAAACATTTGAGGACTGTTATAGCAATGAAGAGGGTGAACCAGACACTGACAGGTTCAAAATGTATGTAGTAACATAATGCTAGATCTGCGTTGTTATTGTTCATCTTCCTCATATTCCTGTCCACTTTCTCCTGGCCTACAGAAGGAATTTTGTTTTGATATTTACATTTGTATGAATCTATGCTAATTGTATTCATTTTCAAGCTGCCTACTACAGATGTCGAAAGTAATTGGCAGAGCAAAGGGCATTATGGGTAAATGGGAGGGGCTGAAGCCCAGGAATATTTACATCAGTACATAGAACATTTAGAGTTGGAGCTTCATTCCTGTTGATGAGGAGAATGGACCATGACTGTGTAGATATTTCATTATGAAAAGTACATAACTTTCATTTCTCCCACCTACTCCAGATAACTGTAGAAGGACAGCTGGCCATTCTTTCCATTGCATTTTTCCTATTGCAGTAGAGTTATCCCACCCTCCTTATGTGACAAAAAGCTTTCTGTAGCAGACTAAACTTCAAGGTCTTCAAACTGGCTACATGGATGATCTTTTTGTAGTTTCTGTCAGTGGTCACATTTCTCCAGAGGGTATGTACATTTTCCAAGAAGCAAGGAAACTCATCACTGGGATGTCTTACTGGCCAGAATGAAATTGGTTCTCAGTATGGAGAACTATGTAAGTAGAGATGACAGCTGGCTCTGCACCTGCCTTTCTCAGGTATTTAGCAGAATTCTAATCAAAGAATTAGTTTCTGCATTATTTAAGGTCCCCTTGTCAGCTATTACAGATTTTCTCCTTGCAGATGTCCTTTTGTTATCAATTCAAAAGCTAGCAGTTGCTAAAGAGATCTTCCTGGAGACCTCTCCATCCTCCTTGAAGACTTGTACTTTATTATTGTAAGGTACCGAGTAACTTTTACACAAGACAGTTCAGCAGAGCATAACAATCTCTTTTATTGCACAGAAAGATGTGCAAGTAGAAGACTAGGAAATTAAGATCCTGTCTCCTCAAAATACATGAATCATGGTATCTGTACCTGTTTTCATTAAAAGCAACATTTTTGTAACAGTTATAAAACTGTCATTGACCAATTAGAAATGAACAGTATGGCATCAATTTTGCTAAGATCTCCTGAATTCTTGGTTATGACATTCCATATTAGGCATGAGTTCTGTATTCCATGATGTAACTTTCTACTCAGGACAAATCTTATACTTTTCTAACGCTGTCAGTACTTGCTAATAGACAGGAAGCAAATCAACAGATAGATAGTGAAGGACATTTGGGATTTGATTCTGCCATGAAAGCATGTTAGAAATGAAATGCACACACCAACAGTTCCCTTCTCTGTACTCATCATCCTTCTTATTCTCCCACTTGATGCTGTAAAGCATCATGCATATCATAACTTTTTTTTTTTATGACTGGACAATGGCTACAAGGATTTCGGTGAATTTTCACTTGCTATTGGGCATTTTTCACATGCTATTTCTTTCGGTCCCTGACATGCACAGTCTGTATACAGTTTCAAACATGTAGTCTTACTTGCAATGAAAACACACCTAGATCTTGATGGAACAAAAATACAATCTGATTACTGTAAGTCATCATTAATGCATTCAATACTATGTATATTTTCACATTCTTCCAATCCTTTATATAGATTATTGCATATCTTACTAAAATGTTGTGGCACTTTATTTTCATGTTTTTTTATATTATAGTAATGTCTTTTGGCTTTTCCTGGTTAGGGGTCGCAACAGCAGAACGCCGGTCTGCTTATTATTGGCAGTAGATTTTTACAGTGCCGAGGTGCCAGCCTGACGCCCAACCTTCAACGAAGGCACATCCATTCACGCACCTACCTGCATGTCTTTAAACGTCACTCGACCACGGGGAGGACATGCAGACTCCACACAGAAGGCGCTCCAGCCGAGAATTGAACCGGAGAGCCTCTTGCTGTGAGGCGACACCACTAACCGCAGCCTCTGTGTTTTTCTATATTATGATTTGTATTAATATTGGTCAGTATCACAGTTTCAACCAAATGCAAATTGATACCCTTAATTTTAAAATGTATGCTAAAGCGTAAAGAAAAGTAGACCTAACATCATTATAATAGCTATAAACTTGAAAAACTTCCTCCACATCCAGAGAAAATGTTGATTAACCATCCCTATTGGGAACTGTCAGCCTGTTTGGTATGTGAATGTTCAGCAACTTTATGAATTATTTCTAGATGACTGTGGATGGCTCCAGTATTATTGGGAGTAAAAGATCAGCACTGCATTTAAGTGAGCATGTCCATACCCCATTGAGACATGCGGGTAAAGTGCCATGCAATTTCTATAGCACTGCACTGTGCATTGCAGTCAATTATTGGGTTATCAAATTAATAGACTTAAAAGTAGAATTATTTAATATTTCCAGGAGCTTAGATAATTTCCTAAATTCCCAGATGGACTTCACTGCCCCATGAGCAGGTACAATGCCTGCTCCAGAAATGACCACATCACCTTTCCGTAAAGCAGCTGTATGTCAAATAGTTGGAATAACTTGACCAGCAGAACAACCAGACCAGATTATAGGGAACCATGGATAAGCTTGATTTCCACAGATATAATAATCACGTAATGCTGCTGTGCCCTGTCCTCCAGCCCCATTGTAAATGTTCCAACAAATACTGATTCTGACTAAGTAGTCAGTTTTAATGATATCAAACATATCCTTTAGTAGTCATTGCTAGTTGAAGTAGTATTACAGTAAAGGGAGTAGAAACACATTTATTCTGAAGAAAATAAGGTGAAATGCAGTATGAAGCTCAGAATCAAATCAGTTACTGGTATAGGAATCATTGCAGTGTCATAATCATGTACAGTAGTAATATGTGTACAAATCCAGCAGTTACTAATGTTGAGGGGTTGTGCATAAGTATGTAGTCAGTTGAAAAAATGTTAAATTGATGCCATTCAGGTGCTCTTGGTTCAATTAACCAAACGCCTGTCTCTATTTTTAGCAAAGCGTTTGTCTTATTAAGAAATGATTAATTTCCAAAAGTTACATTTCCAGTGGTTGCAGAAGCTAACACACTCATGCTGTCAAGTGGCAGAAGCAGGGGAAATAAAATAATGAAAAGCCCAGTAATTGTTGTAAGTATTGGTCCTGCCAAAAAATGAGCATGTTGGGGCTGGTGAAGGTTGCAAAGAAATTGTAAACGTGGACGTCGGGTGGGCTGTTCATTATACAAACAAAATAAGTCACCAAAAAGACGTTGACCAAGGGATTTAATCACAGACTATTTTCAAAGGGAACATTGTCTGGATAACGCAGTATCCAAATCAGTGTCCAGGAGGCAGGATTAATCAGTAATGTTGGAATTGGAAGCAAGAAAAAATGACCGACATTAAGACGAATCACTGGAAGCTGAAAGCTGAATCAGTCCAGGATGTGGTGGCAGAGTCATAGTATTTAACTTCCTGGTCAGACAACAATAGTAGTTTAACTGCATTCAGTTCTTGATGCAAGCGGGAGGACAGATGTGGAATCTGGTTGGATGAGAAACTTTTCACAAGTAGTTCCAGATTTGATTTGGGTGGCAAATCATCTACAAACTTTCACTTGCGGGTGCAACAATGTCTCCGGTTTGTTGTCTGGTCCTATTGGTGATAGGTCCTGCTGATTTTTATGGTCCAACATCAGTGGTATTTTGGTTATACTCTTCACAGGAGAGGGTCTTTTTGACATGTGACACGTGGATTCAGGTGGGGAGTCCCTCACAATGGATGTCAGTAGCAGTTGACAAAAACAAGTATGGTCCTTTCCATTTGAAACTAAATGAGTTTCTTTGAGAATGGACTTGGATATGAACATAGTCCCTTGGAACCCAGGTCATGGTAATTCTTCTCTGTGGGTCATTGAGCTGCATACAAAATGACACCATGGTATTTCTGCAAAAGAGATCACAAGGATTTACAATAGAAAATCACAGCCTTCTCAATATCTCACAATTCTAAATTCCTAGGTGTGGGGGTGGCAGGCATTCTCATGGGTCTGCCCATGAGGATTTCATGAGAGGACAATTTGTTTTCTAGGGGCACTAACTACACATCTAATACTAAATAAACCTAAAGGTAATGCTTCTGGCGTTTTAAGACCAGATCTGATGTTGGCCTTTTCATTCTTCCTCAATGTGTGGGTTATGGATCTGACTCAGACACATTCTACAGACTTTGGATGCAACTGTCGCTCCTTCTACCCATGATGCCCTAGTCCATCGCCAATACGTCAAATCTCATTTGCCACCATCTCGCACAGGCGTGGATCCTCTCTTCCAGCATTTAAGAATTTAGGTAGTCGTAAGTGTATTAGTTTATGTATATCTCTTCATCTTTTATATTTTCTAATGTAGTTAAACTTTATCTCATTCAGTTTTTATTTTTTTCTTCATCAGGTTTCTTACTTTAATAAAGTAAATTTTGTAAGTACCATTGTTAGTACTTCTAGCCATTTATTTCCTACCCTTTTTAATGTGGTATTACTTATTATCACTGTTGGTAATTTATTTTGCTATCCTTTCTTTATCATGTGTTTTCCTGTAGCTATAGTGTCGTGGCTAAAAAACCTACGGGTTTCAAAAAATGCACTTCTGGGCACAATATTCCAAATTCATATGCCCACAGAGTAAATTTATTGTTTAGGAGCGGCACACTTTGGGACGAACTGTCCTTTTTGTGCAAGGTTTAACTCCAGGACTATAGCTGACAGATGTAACAAGCTAGTCCTTAAGGGGTTGCTGCCACCTTCATCTTCCTCAGGGCTCATATCTTCAAAGGCCCTTTCAGAGAACAGGAATAGATCACCACCAAAGTTTCTGAAGATTTTGTTGTCATCAGAGACATCACAAAAGATAAAGTCTTAGGACCTGACTTCATTAGAGCCAAAGAAGAAATCTGCAGATCGTAAGGGATTGGATCCAGTAGTATTATCTAGTACTCCTCCTGTGCAGCCCATGGAACCAAAATTTTCATATCTGATATTGGGTATTTCTCGTGTGCCAAAAACTTGTTTTCCCAAGTTCATCATAAATCCCTTATTTCCTTGGCTCCATTCCCCTCTTATACAAATGCCAAGAAAGCACTCCAGACTTCAGTCGACCACCTCATCCATCAGGTCCTTCAGGAGTCTGTCTGAAGTGAAAGTGGATAGGATGATGATGAAGTTTCTTAGAGCTCCGATCCAGATGGGGGTTATTCTGGCTAATCTCCCATTGGATCCATGCACTTTCCACCCTTCTCACACACTGTTGTATCTCCTTCTCCAATTCATCCCTTAATTTCAGAGTCCCAGGATCCAAGAGTATTGAGAGTACCTGTGTTGGAGCTGATGAGAATCACGTCTTTGACTCTAACTGTATCCCTGACCAGTTGCAGAGTGAGATGATTCTTGGAGCTGAAGCATTGGCATCTGATCTGTAGGGCTGGGTTCAAATTTGATGTTGGACCTTTCCTTGCCCCTTGGGGCCTCAGCATTAGATAACTCTAGTCCAGCTCCCTCTTCAAGGCATGGATACGGCCAAAGTCATGGCTTGTCTGCCTTGGAGATCTGGGTTTCAGTATGGCTGGTTCAGCTTTCCTGGCTCCGTCAGCCTTCAGGGTTGTGGAAAGGGTGTTCTGTCATTCGAGTTTTGGTTTGTCATACTTCTTCTGATCATACACCCTATCCCCCATTGTTTCTGAGCTCTGATCCCATCAGACCTACTCCACAGGGCAGCTAGTGTGAAGCAGGGGCCCCATGGAGGAACAACCCCTCTTTTTAGACACTTTTCCAGAACATCCCACTAAAGAGGTTCATCAAAAGAGAACATGCAAAAGGAGGCACATAGATTCACCTATGGAATCCCTCACCCAAGATATTGATTTCAACAAAGGGGAAGGATCCTCTAGATCACCACCCAATGACGTCTCCTTTGGAGACATTGTGGAAATCCTTAAGCAAAAAAGGTGGTTGGTCTTCAGATAACCCATCCCCTGAGGAGTCAGTATTCCTGGAAGCTTTTGGTTCTGGCCGGTCTACATCTTGGGTCACTCCTCTGACCAATGAACTTATCGACCTAGTCTTCCACCAAGCACAGAAGGAACTGGAATCTGTTGAACCAATCCCTTGTAGACCTGACTATTTTAGTCCCTCTGAAAGCTAGACCACATTGGAGAAATGTTGTCTCTATCAATACAATGGTTATGGAGGCAGCCACCCAGGAGGAGCTTGCAGAACAGAGCTTCTCTGATGCCCCCTCCCCACAGCAGAGAGTCTAGGGCCTTGCAAAGATTTGTAAAGCACATATTTGCATCCGCAACCTTTGCCTTGTGGTTCCTGAATTGTTTGGCACACTTTACAAGATTACAGAAGGAATTGACTAAGGAACTCTCCAAGTCTCTCTGAGTCCATGTCTCCAGAAGATTATGCAAAATTATCCCCAGAGCTGGCCACTTTTTATCTATATCAAATGCATCCATGAGGCTAATTTTGCATGCAGTGAAAGGTACCTCATCGACTGCTGGTTTGGGCATTGCCATAAGGAGATAAGCCTGACTGCAGCAATGTGATTTTTTGGAGCCTTTCAAGACTTCTTTCATCAGTGTTTCTTTTGATGGAACTTCCTTGTTTGGCCCCTCTGTGAAAGAAATGTTTCCCCGCAGTGAACAAGAAGTAAGGACCCTTCCTCTGTAGAGATTGACTTTTCTACCCCCTCAAAGATTCTTCTCAAGGAATCAAAGAGTAGACAAGAAAATGTGGTTCCGGGAAGCACGGAGATCTGTTCAGAATTCATGTGGCGATAACTTCCTCAGAGGCAGAGGATGGAATTTGAATGGAAGACACTGTCTTCATGGCAGAGACGGCTCTCAAAAATCTGGACTTCGAGAATCTTTTCAAGATAGACCCTTTCAGTGCTCCTGATGGGCTGCCAAACTGCTGGTGTCTGGAGGCAGTCAGAGGATGTTTATTCTTACACCCAGCTGCCTGGGCTACTATAATAAAAGATTCCTGGGTGCGTAACATAATATCCGGAGGTTAATTTTTATACCATTTTTCCAAACAAAGCCCCCAAGAGAAACAAGCTTCCTGACGTTCCACCCAGTCAGAGAGAAGCTGCAGCTCAAGAAATTCAGAAGCTTAGACAAATGAGTCATCCATGAGGTCCCACCAGACCAGAGAGGATTTGGAACTTGATGTCCTTTTTAGTACTAAAAAAGACAAGGGACCTGAGACAGTTTTGGATCTAAGCAGTCTGAACCAGTATGTGAGGAACTCAAAGTTCTGAATAGTAATGATTGTCCATTCTACGTCTTTTACACAAGAATGATTGGATGTGCTCAGTCAGTCTTCAGGATGCATGTCATGACATCAAAATAGACAGATGGTCCAGAAGACACTTGCACTTTCAGTCAGTAATTATCAGTTCAGAACCATGCCCTGTGGACTCACTACAGCCCTCAAGTGTATGGCAGTGGTAGCAGCTCACTTGAGACTGCAAGGATCCGGGTGTTTCTGTACGGCTTCTCACCTCTCCAGCCAAGTATCTCCTAGAACAGACTATGGACTATTTGCTCCAAATTTGCCAATCTCTAGGTATTAGAGTCAACATGCCCAAATCAAAACTATTACCAGTTCAGAGCCTGGAGTTCATCTGTGCTTATCTGAACTATAAATCAGACTCTCTCTCTACCTCCACAGTGTGTGGGCACAATCAAGTCCCAGGTTCATCAAATCATCATACTCCTTCCGCCAGACTGGTTCTGCAGGCTGTGGGTTCCATGGCAACATCTATAGTTTTAGTCCCCTTAGCACATTATTATATGCATGTTCTGCAAAGGACTCTAGCTGTTCAGTGATCTTTTCTTCAACCTCATTCTTACCCAGTAAGACTCACTCAGGTATGTAGAGACATCTTCAGTGGTGGATCCATTTGGATGAGACTTTCATAGGTTGCCCCTTTGTTCTGTCTCCCTCAATGGCCACAGTAACCATGGACACCTTCCAACTGGGGTGGGGATGGGACATTTCTTCAGAAGGACAGTCCCAAGGTATGTAGACCCCCCAAGAGACCAATTCCCATATCAGTGTCCTGGAGATGAGAGTAGTCCTTCTGACATTACAGGCATTTCAAGATGTTCTCCCTCTAGGGACTATTGCAGTTCAAATGAACAACATGTCTGCAGTCTGGTATATCAACAAGCGAGGCAGAACTCTGTCTTACCCAATCAGTTGAGAAGCCATGAGAATGTATCGTTGGGTGATGTCCTCCAACTACTTTCTAATGACCTTGCACATTGTGGGGAAATCCAGGATTCAAGAGGACAAACTCTGCAGACCCATTCTGATGCCTCATGAGTGGTCTCTCAATCAGCCACTGGCGGAGGAAATTTTCCATCATTGAGGTCAATCTTGTGATCTTTTTGCCTCTCCTCACAAGAAATGCAGCAGGTGTTATACCCTGATCCCCTCTCGGGGTTGGGGGGTGTCACAGAGAGATGCTGTAGTCCATGTTTGATCCTCTGGTCTCCTATATGCTTATCCCTAGTACCTCTAATTCCAAAACTCTTACAGAAAGTCAGCCAGTTGAAGAGCAAAGAGCTCTGTTATCCTCATTACCCTCTTCTGGCTTCGCCAAGTCTGGTTCACTTTCCTTTGGCCTCGTCTTCAAAATCATCCTCGTATAATGGGCCCCAATCCAGAGCTTCTGTGATGTCCCTCAGGATAAAATATTCTAATATTCCAGTCCTCAACCTAACAACATGTTTTCTCTAGTCAAATTAATAGCTAGACCGCCCAGGCTATTATCCCCATTTCGTGATATACTTTATTATCTCACCAAAAGACTCCGCTAAGAGAATTTTGGGCCTTGAAAAATGACATTGATCCCTTTATTGCCCCTATTTCTTCTCCATTGGAGTTTTTACCTTCTCTTTTTAAAGAAGTTGCTAGTTTTGTTTTGCAGTCAAAGTACAGTTGGCAGTCATATCTAATTTCGACTTAGGAGGTAATACTTCTTGCCTGGTTGCTTCCAAATTATGTAAGGCTTTCCTTCTAAAGGGTACCTTTGTGCTCAGACCACCAGCAAATGATCCATCACCTCCTTGGGATTTGACAGTGGTACTTCCAGGCTGAACTCAACAACCCTTTGAACCTTAAGCAAAGACTTTTTTAAAATTCCTGACTTGGAAAACAGCATTTTTAGTTGCTATTACTTTTGCTAAAAGGACTTCTTTTTTTTAAAACAAGTTTATTATTTTTAACATACAAGTAAATATCATAACAATTTTATACAAGTAATTAAAATAGAAATGGTTATAACATTCAATAAAATAACCAAAGTATTTACAAAGACATCCACTACAATCAAATCAATTAATTAAACTAAAATACCATGCTATTGAAGTTGAGATTTTTTTAACAAATTTTGTAAGTTATCCCATATAACATAAGATGTTTTTCTAGTAGTTCTTGATTTTATAGTCATCAATTCCATATGACACATTACAGTCATAACATTTTTAAATTCATTAAAAGAAGGAGGTGTATCTGAAATCCAATTTCTGGTTATTATTTTTCTAGCCACTGCTAGAATAGACCATAACAAGGGAAGCTTAACTTTTTTAACACTTTGAGGTACAGGAGTGTTGAATAATATAAGAGATTTAGAAATAATAAAATTATCTGTAAAAAGAGCCTGCAAAAAATCATTGCTTGACTTCCAATATTCTTTCAATTTTATACAGTCATAAAACATATGTGCCCAATCAGCATTAATTTCTACATTACACCTTTTACATAGATTGTCTTTATTATTTATTTTATTCATCATCAAAGGTGTATAAAAGGATCTATGTAAAATTTCCAAGTAAAAAGTCTCCAGATAATGGAAGAAGTAGTTTTATAGGCAGATTCCAATATATATTGTTTATCTTGTTGATTTGGTAATTCACCATTAATGGAAGTGAAATAATTCCAATAGGTATCTACATTGTAATAAGTTTCTTCTCTAATAATTTTATGTATGTATGAAAGTTTACCTTTATCAGACACTTTATGTTGTAAATTTAATATCAAGTAATCAATCAGTGTTGGAATAGATTCTTTAACTGTTATAGACATTAAATCAATATTATTAATGAGATGTTGTCTAAAGGTCTGAACTTCTAACCAGCAAGTTTCTCTCAGATCAAATTCTTCTTTTAAAAGATCTAAATTTTTAACTTTATCAGATAGCAACTGATAACCAGTACTTTAGATCATTGTCTGTAACTGAATGAGTTCCTTCAGAAGTAGATGACAAAAGCATACCACGTGTATACTTTATAGGGAATATAATAAAATTCCATTCCTTATACTTAGGATGCATGAATATAATATTACGATAACTAGTAATAATGTTTAATGGATAACTAGCGATATATTTTGGTGTAATAGGTGAAGTGCAAAATTCTTTTAGTAACCATAGCATGGAGTTATTTACAATCATATTTTTATGTGTTAAAGAGATTTTCATGAAGTGAACACTAATTAGTTCCCAGTAATCTTTCCATTTTGCAACATATGACTGATCTATTAACAAAGTAATAACTTTTATAGTAGAAGAGATAGTATATAAGTTAAAGTCTGGAAAAGAAATGCCCCCCTGAGACCAGCTATTGGTATGTTTCTTTAATGCAATCCTAGGTCTATTAGGTGCCCATAGGAAGTTTAACATTAATGTATTCAATTCCTTGATAATTATTTTTGTAGGTGGGAGTATTATTGATTGTATTAAATATAATATCTTGGGGAATATTATAATTTTAATAATTGTAAGTCTCTCTTCCATAGTGAAAAACATATTATTCCAGGTATTGAAAATATTTTGTATATTAAGATGACAGGTATTATAATTATTATGTATAATAGATTTGATATCTTTAGTTAATATTATACCTAGATAAGTTATCTGACCTGAATTGGGTATATATTTACTAAAATCACTAATGAGAATATTTTTTTGTGTATATATAGGTAGTATTTTAGTTTTTTTCTTCATTGAATATTAAACCAGAAATATTTTTAAAGCTCATCATTTTATCAAATAGGGACTGCATAGAGGAATTAGATCCTGCTGATGTAATTAGAACATCATCTGCAAAAAGTTGAATTTTAGATGTTGTATTTTCATCTATTTCAAATCCCTCTATATCAGTACTGTTTCTGATCAGATTAGCCCAAGGCTCCATTATTAAAGTAAATAATAGTGGAGAAAGTGGACACCCTTGTTTTGTACCTTTTAAGATGGGTATTTTTTGTGAGACATATGTTCCTATCTTAATATAAGCCAATGCACCTTTATATAGATGTTCAATTAGGTTTACAAATGCATCTGAGAAGTTTGTGCACTTTAGTAAGGTAAACAAGTAGTCCCAACTTACTGAATCAAATGCTGAACTTATATCTAGACTAATAAGTGTTAAATCTTTCTTTCTCCTATTTGCAAAATCAATTAATGTTAGAGTCCTCCTAATATTGTCAAAAGTGTTTCTATTTACAATGAAGTCTGTCTGATCTACATCTATAATACCTGGGATGATTGTCTTCAATCTATCAGCAAAAATACTCATAAACATTTTATAATCAACATTAAGTAATGAAATGGGTCGATATGAAGTGCATTTAGTTGGATCTTTATTAGGTTTTACAATTGGCGAAATAAATGTGTATTGCCAAGATGGGGGAGTTATTAGCTCATTTTGGGCCAAAATAAAAATCTTCTGTATTAATGAGTATGTACTTTTAGAAATAATTTTATATATCTCTGGTATAATACCATCATTACCTGGTGCTTTGTTTGATTTAAGCTTGTTTATTTGTGTAACCACCTCTGTATATGAAATACTTTTATACAATAGTTTAGTTTGTTGTTTATTAAGTTTTTTATTCATGTTTGTAGTTATAAATTCCTTTATTTTATCTATAGGTTCCATGTTAATGTTATTATGATTAATTTTGTGAAAGTGATTTCTAAATTCATCTAATATTTCTGGTAGATTAGAAACATTCTTCTTTTTCCTTAGAGAGAAAATTTCTTTAATATGATTTTGCTTATTCGACCTTTTCGTTTTATTTTTAAGTCTATGTAAGTATTTGGGGCTTATTGAGTAAGACAAAAACTTGTATTTCTCTAAAGTTATTTTAACTTTGAGTTAAAATTTCTTTGTATTTCTCATTTAGTTTGTTTATTTCTTCAATGACTTTTTTGTCCATATTTTCTTTATTATTATGTTTATAAGAGTCTAATTTACTTTGAATATCTAATAATTCCTTATCCCAAGATTTCCTTTTATTATTATGCCATCTGATACTTTGTCCATATAGATATGATTTTAAAGCATCCCAAACATAAACAATGGAGACTTCAGGTGTATTGTTTATTTCTAAAAAATGTTGCACTTCTGAAAGTATATAATCTTTATAGTCTTTTAGTTGAGTTAAATATGCTGGTATCCTTTTGATCTGAACATTGTAAGTACTTTTTATCATGAACTCAAAGACAATTGAATTATGATCTGATATAGGACACAAAATTATTTTAGAATTTATTAATTCTGTTACCATCTGGTTAGAAATAAAGACTCTATCTATTTTTGAATAAGTTTTATATCTGTTAGAAAAAAAGGTGTATGGTAATGATTTTGAGTCTGTCTGATTATTGATATCATTTAAATGATAAGAATCAACAAAGTCCTTTAAGTGTTTTGCATTAGATGTAATTTTCCTTTTTCCTATAGTAGTAGTATCTTTTTCATGTAGGATACAATTAAAGTCACCTGCTAAAATAATATCTCCTATAGAGAATGATATGATCTTATTAAGATGGTATTTCACTGTACTAATACCAATTCCTGGTATCCAATATACATTGATTAATGTATATGTGTTTCCATTAATTTGTATTGTAACCATACAGAACATTCCTTTATCATCTTCATAAGACTTAATAGTTTTAGGTATGGGCATACTTTTATTCCATAAAATAGCCACTCCTCTTTTTTTATGAGTGTGCTCTGAACTAACTAATACTGTATATTTATTAGTGGCTAATTTATCAATATCATTTTTTAAGAGATGTGTTTCTTGAAGGAATACTAAGTTGGCCTTGTGTAAATTAATGTATCTCATTAAGCTTGCCCTTTTACATGGATTGTTCAGTCCATTAATGTTTAAAGAAATTTCTTTTAGAGAAGTCATTTGGCATTTTTAAAACATATAAAACTTATAATCAAAATAATAATTAACAAAATAAGTAATGTTATACCTCCTTCTTTATGTGTACCTTTAAATATAGCTGTATTTATTGAGACTCTTATGGGATTTTGTATAAGCTTCAATTTTGTTTGTAGTGACAATGAGCTTACAAAATGTATTGTGGATGTCAGAACTATATACAAACAACAGTAAAAAAAAATAATATAAGGATTAAACCTTGCACCCAGCCTGGAGTTAAAAACTCCAACTTTGAGTAGCACATACTACTCAAGTTAACCCCCTACCCTAAGCAGCAGTACCTCAGCTGCCACCTTATCAATTTAATACTAGTTATTATTAACTAAAATTAACATCATTCAATTAAATTATCTAGTAAGACAAAATTAAACATTTGATAAATCAGCATCATATAAACAAATAGAAACTTTTAAAATCAATTCATACTTTTCTATACATCTATTTAACATAATACATTTATAATCAAATAGCATTCAAATAGACTTAATATTAGGAACCAAGAAAAGAGAGAGAAATAAAAGAAGTGAGAGAGAGAGAGAAAGAAAAAAAAATAATGTACCTATTTTCTGTCATAGAAATGCAGTTAACAGCTTCTAATAGACTTTAAACCACTTGCATCAAAGATTTTTTCTCATGCTTATTATTGCCAGTAAAATAAAATATTTGTGTTTATAAAATTGGTTACAAATCATACTGCATAACTATATAAATTCCCAAATATACTTGCATTGTTGTGAAGAAAGCCATCTGTATTTTATATATCTGAACTGCTGCTTTAAAATATGTCACATGACAACTTCTTCTAAAATAAATCATAATAATATTTATGCTTGTCAGTTAAGTCAAATGAATTGTAACATTGTATATGTTTAAATCATAAGTACATACATACAATAACATGTTGCAGTCAAGTAAACTTTCAAAAACATATGTATATATGTTTTACTTTCTGTGCCTTTTTAAAGTGTCACATTCGTTTACTAAGGGATACTAAATCATTTAAAATCATAACTTTCATATTTTATAAATTATAACATAAATAAGTAAATAGTTATAAAAAATAACAAACATTTAAATGTAATAGAGTTCATTTTCCATCACAGAGTCGCATTTGCAGCAGTTCTACATCCTGGTAGAGTGTTCTCCTTGAATCTGCGATGTGTCAGTGTGAATTCAGAGGTCAAAGTTCAAATTGACTGCATTCAGCTTCTCTGCGTGCATTCTGAGTGTTGAAGCTTTTAAAACAACTCGAGGACACTATTCACGAGGTAACCCACATCCCAAATTGTCTCCCTTAACATTCTGGCGGGAATTTTAATAAATACAAGTGACTGACATTCATTTAGCAATATAAATGAAACTAAACATTGCAAAACCTTCGCGAAGTAATTTATAAGTTATTACATCCTCTATGACAGTGAAACTAAGCCCACAGTTATTAGTATATAATACAACTAATTTTTAAGTCCCTATTCAATTTTTATACTCATCTTATTATTTACTGTATCAGAATTATCAAAAACATGTAAATGTAGCTATATGAAAGAAAAAGAGAGAGAGAAAAGAAAAAAAAAACAGAGAGTAGAAAATAAAAGAAAGTAAGAGAAGAGATAAAAAATAAAAAAGGAAGCTATAAAAAGTATCTACAGTGGAATATAACTTGCTATATATATTAATAAAGATAGATATGAAACATATTATTTACTACCATTTAGTTCTAATTATTAATAATCAAAGCATGACATGTTATTTGTAAACAAGTATGAGCAATAGAATCATGGAAAAATAATTAGTAACAGTATTTAAACAACATATATACTTTTTTACAAGGAATTAAAAAGTTATTATTCTACTTATCATATTTTCATTACATTTCTCTACCTACCCTCCCCCACCCCTTTACTAAATGCATAATCTAAAAAGAATGTCATTATTAAAAATAAAAGAAAAAAAAAGAAATGTATCTAATTACTAACCTTAAGTCTCTTTTGTCACAAAGAGAAACAGATTGATTGATAGCTTGTTATTAGTTCCTCAGATATTTTGACTATTTATAAAACAAAAACAATTCTTTGTACACAGAAAGTAACTTTGATTAAATCTTTTTCAGAATATTTGTGGTTTTCTGAAAATGCAGTAACTGTATTTAAAAAGATTAATAGTGAAGAAAAGAGAGAGAGAGAAAAAGAAAAAAGAACAAATCATTTGTTTTTTAGTCTTTTTTTTCTTTGAAGTCTTCCATGAAGCTTCTGTTGCCAACCTTTTTAATGAAGGACTAGCCCATTCCATTTCCTCTATTTTATCCAAAATCTTATTTTTTTTTTTGATAAACAGCAATGCAGAGTCTAAGTCTTCAAAGATTCTATGGCCATCAGGAAGAAAGATTTTTAGTTTGGCAGGAAACAGAAGGTAGGTTTTAAACTGTGCTTTCTTAAGCTCTCTTATTAATGGCAGGAAAACATTTCTTTTAGTTATTACCAAGGAAGAATAGTCATTGTCAAAACGCACAGTTGTCTCATTAATTTTAACAGGTGCTTTAGCCCAAGCAGTTTTAAGTACCATCTCTTTATCAAAAGATGATAGAAATCTAACTATAACTGACCTAGGATATTTTTTGTTAGAGTTAGAATTAGATATAGATCTATGGGCTCTTTCGATACCAAAAGAAAAAGCTTCTGGTAAGTCTAAAGTTTTAGGGAGCCATGTATTTAAAAAAGAAGTAATATTGTTACCTTCAATATTTTCTGGCAGTCCAAAAATCCTAATGTTATTGCGCCTAGATCTATTTTCCAGGTCATCAAGTTTAGTTTGTAGATGAGTATTCTGTTTCAGCAAAAACTCAATGTTGATTTCTTCTTCTTGGATTCTATTCTCCATGTCATTTACAGTCTCTTCTATGCCTGTAATATGGGTCTTCTGTTGTTGCAAGTCTATATGTAACAAGTCTATTTGTTTTGTAGTTTTTTCTATAAAGGTATCAATTTTAGTATCCAGTTTATCCATTTTGGCAGTAAGTTGCTGGATTGTAGATATCAGAGACTGAAGTTCTTTCTTGATGCTGGAATCTTGAGAATTTGTCTTACTGGAACTCATTTCAAACAGAAAAGCTGACAGAAAAAATTTCCAAAGTGTTTTCTGACAGGAATATTATTAAAATTTTCTTTCTTTTTTTGATATTATTCAAGTAATAGATATTCCAAACGTATTTAGAAAGAAAATTACTTCATAAATTAATTTTAAAAGTAATTATTTCCTGTCAGTGTTGTGAAATTGGTGGAGCTGAAGAAATCTGCTGCTATCCTGTGTTCATCCTTGGCCACCTGCTAAAAGGACTTCTGAACCTCTAAGCTGTTTTACTGAAAGCTCCTTACATTATTCTTCATAAAGGCAAG
>NC_056737.1:1698427287-1698444787 GCF_019279795.1 Protopterus annectens | reverse complement strand
AACAGTTAAGGATTTCTTGCAGGTCCAGCCACCTAGGTTCAGCATGCATTGTCGCTCCAAACATGGGTCCTTTCCTGCTGTCCCAGTAAATCGGCCCAGCCTTAGCCCCATGGAAGCAGACCTCCAGACATCAGCCCCGGAGAAGGCAGAGATCTAGGCAGTGGACAACCTCCACTTCTAAACCAGGGAATACTAAGCCACCCCCTTATGGTAAGAACTCACAATGACTCACCTCCTCCACACCCTCCCTCTGCCCACCGTCACTTATCTCTAGGAGGAAAACTCTCCTTTCACTCAAGCACCTGGGCCACCATTACCAAGGACCACTGGGTTCTGAACATTGTGTCTCAGGGATACAAATTTTCCTTCCACACCCTTCCAACCCCAAAAGGGTACCCAGATCTGCCACCAAATCAGTGGGTAGAGGCACAAAAGCATATATTGTCCCTGCTCTCTATGAGGGCAGGAGGGTACATTCCTGCAGAACAGATAGGCCAAGGTTTCTACTCCAGACTTTTTCTGGTGCCCAGAAAAGAGGGCACCTGGCACTCCATCCTCGATCTATCCATTCAAAACACCTTCCTGGTGATCCTAAAATTCAAAATGCTCACCCTCCAACAGCTGCTACCCATGTTCTCCAAGGATACTTGATTAGCCACCCTGGATCTAAAAGAGGCTTACCTCCACATTCCTAGCAGGGAATCATGCCGGAAATATCTCCACTTCATGGCAGGATCTCAACACTTTCAGTTCTCTGCACTTCCAGATGCCAAAGTTTTCACACAATGTCTGGCTCCGGCCATTGCTTTTTGCAGTCAATGAAATATTCAGATTTACTCTTACCTAGACAACTGCCTTATTCAGGCAGGAAACGCTGCTCAAGCACCTGGCCTTTGTAAAGACCCTACTAACATACCTAGGGTACATCATCAACAAAAAGAAATCCAAACAGGTGCCCACCCAAAGGATAATCTTTCTGGGAGCAAGTCTGGACACAGCATCCCAGATGGCATACATTACTCCAGAGAAACAAATTTTCCTGACAGCCTACTTCTCTCAACTAGCCACCAGGCCCCAGCTATCTGCAAGGAAGATCCTGCAAGCTCTTGGGTTCATGGCATCTTGCATACTACTCATTCCATATGCCAGACTGCATATGAGGAAACTTCAGTGGTACCTAAAGAGCCTTTGGTGTCAACACTCTCAAGACCTGGAAACTCTTCTACCTATAATTCCTTGCCTCAGAAATTATTTTCTTTGGTGAGCAACAGCATGCTCCCACAACAAGGGAATGCCTTTCTCCCCACCTCCCGCCACCCAGACCCTCACCTTAGATGCATCAGACTACGCTTGGGGTGCACACATGGTGGGCAAGTGCATACAGGACCAATGGAGCCCACAGCAAATCCTTCTGCACATCAGTCAGAAAGAGATGGCTGTGCAGCACGTCTTGATAGCTTTCAAGCCCCTTCTCTCTCCAGGGGCTCTCCTGATCAAAACAGACAATGCTGTGATGTGGTACATCAACAAGCAGGGAGGGACTCACTCCTACTCTCTGTGAAGACTGGCCATGACCTTTTGACTCACAGCCTCTGCCATGCAGCTACACCTGTTAGCACAATTCCTACCAGGCTCTCTCAACTCGCTGGCAGACCAAGTAAGCAGAAATCTTCTGGACCCGCACGAGTGGCAACTCAACAGAAGTACCTTCACCCTAATAACTCAGAAATGGGAAACCCCGAAGGTCGACCTCTTTGCTTCCCACACCAACCATCAGCTCAGAAATTCTGCACCAGGGACCATCACTGCATGGCTTGGAAAGTAGATGCTCTGTCCTTCCCCTGGGTCATTCTTGGAAAGTGGATGCCCTGTCCTTCCCCTAGGTCAATCTATCGGTCTATGTCTTTCCTCCCCTACCTCTCATTCCCAGGGTACTGCTCAAAATAAGGGAGGAAAAACCAAGGACCATTCTTATAGCTCCATACTGGCTGCAGCAGCACTGGTACCCCTTGCTGCGCAGCCTGTCCCCACTATCTCCATGGCATCTTCTTCAGATCTCAAACCTGTTGACCCAGAGGGAAGGAGAATTCATGCATCCCCAATTGCAGACACTCAGTTTGGCAGTTGGGCTTATTCTCTAACCCCGAGCCAATCTGCTAACCTCAGTAAACAGGTACTGGATGTTATCCGTGAGGCCAGACATCCTAGCACCGAAAGTGTTATGCTGATAAATGGAAAAGGTTCTGCACCTGGATCCAGGCTAAGGCAGCCAATACAGCGCCCCCCCCCCCCCCATCCTGGATTTACTTAACTGACCTACTACACGGTGGCCTCTCTTTCTCCGCTATACAAATTCATGCCTCTGCTATTTCTGCTCACTTTCCCACTGAGCAGCCCCTTTTCTCACACCCTTTGATCAGACAGTTCCTGAGAGGGGCTAGCAACTTGATGCCACCCTGAAGGGCACCAACACCAGCTTGGGACCTTAACTTTTTACTGGAAAATTTGACTATTCCCCCTTTTGATCCAGCTGCTTTTTCATAGCTAAAATTTCTCTCCTGGAAGACAGCATTCCTTCTGGCCATCACTTCAGCCAGAAGAGTCTCTGAGTTGTAAGCATTCATGGCTGTGGAACCCTTCATCATCATCCATGCAGACAGGATATCCCTCAGAACTAGCCCATCCTTCATGCCCATGGTGGTGTCTAGTGTGGCTCTCAACCAGTCTATTAATTTGCCCACCTTTTTTCCTAATCCCCAGGACAAGGGGGAAAGGATTCTTCACTCTCTAGATGTGCACAGAAAGCTGAGATTCTATGTCGACAGGACTAAATCCTTCAGAAAGGCTGATCAATTGCTTGTTAGCTTTGTTACAGAGGCAGAAGGCAAAGCCATCTCCAAACAAACTGTTGCCAAATGGATAGCACACTGCATCCATTTCTGCTACAAATAGCATGGAAAGCCTCCCACAAGGGGGTTAGGACACACACTCCATCAGAGCAGCCTCAACCACTGCAGCTTTCCTCAGAGGAGTCCCTACCAGGGACATCCTGGAGTCTTCCACCTGGACATCTGTTAACACTTTTACCAAGCATTACCACCTGCCTCTCTACTCCAAATCCAGGGCAGGGTTTGCCTCTGCATTCTTCCAGGGCATCCTAGCCAGCCCCCAGTTTCCTTGACTGCCTCCACCCTTTTCCTCAGATTTGGGAATCAACCCAAATGTGATGACTGCAACAGTGAAACACAAAGAATATATTACAGTTGTGTACACATACCATAAATGTAGATGTTCGAGTGTTTTCACTGTGAAGTCCTGGTTTCCCTCCCTCCATCCCCCTTTCCTCTCTTTCTCCTTTTATTACCATTCTAACTTGTTCTCCTTTCCTTAGAAGGGATGTATTGGTATTTATTTTCCACTGGTGGGGTTCTTCCACCAGAACCTGGCCTCCTACTTGGGGACTACTGACAGGTAAGGCAAGAAAAACTGATGTAATGGCGCCGGCTGCCTTACTTTATACTACTGATGACCTGACGTCAGTCCTCAAGTGACAGCAACTGACGCAGAAATACTAAGTCTCTGGTATTCGTGCAGGCCAAGGGCTACCCTGGCAGGGTTAACCCAAATGTGATGACTGCAACAGTGAATACATTCTTAACATCTACATTTATGGTAAGTGTACATAACTGTACTTTGTGCTCCATATGCCATTCATTTAGTTCAAGGGTTCTCCTTGAAAGGAAAAATAAATTTATACTGGGAGGGTTATTAAAGACTCCTTTTTCTGAATCCTTAGAAGAAGGTCAGAGTGCATTAAAGAAAACCTCGTTCCCTTCTGGATCTCAGAAGTCAACTAAAAGGTCTTCATCCTCTTCAGACAAATGTAGACTTTCACATAAAATTTCAAAAATGACCTCATCGGACCTGAAATCTGTCCGGCTCGAAAAACCTTCTACATCGGCTCCTGTTGTTTTGGAGCCAATGGTTCTATAGTCTCAGAGCCTGTCCCGTGTCCTGGAGCTGGTATCTCTGACTTTAAAATTACCGTTTCTAAAGAGGTCTAGATCTTCTGCCCCCTCTTCTCAGTCCTCCAGGAGTTTGTCAGATGAAGATGTGGATCACATGGTGCGGGAGGCTCTTGAATACACTGGCGGTAGCCAAATTGTCTGAACTGACACAGTGAGTTTCGGAGCCTAGTGGACCTACCCCTTCACTATTGATTCCTTCTCCGACCAACTTCAGAGCTAGAATGCACAGAGCTGATAGTGGAACCGTCTGAGCCGAAACCTGCACCAGAATCAACAGCTCCAACTTCTGCTCTGATTTCCTCAGTGCTATCTGAGCCCGAGGAGTCTAGGAGCAGACACTCTCCGGTAGGGTCTGGGGAAAAAAGTTGGATTGGACAGTAGTTGCATCCGCACTTGCCTCTCGGGGCCTTGGCATGGGTGAGCTCGGCCCCTACATCAGCTTCGGAGCCAACCGCCTTGGCGCCGGGAAAGCTGTCTGGTTCTTCAGAGCCGGGGGCTTCCTCGAGTCATGACCAGGGGGCTTTTGAGGTGATGAGGTGAGTGCTGTCCCGACAAGCAGCTCCACTGTCAGATCCTGTCATTCATCCCCTGACGGCACTGATGTCCGTCTCAGCACAAACATTTCCACACAGACATGGAGATCCAAGGCCTCAGGATGCCCCAGTGGGTGAACCCTTCTGTTCCGAAACCTGTCCAGAATGCCCTTCTGAAGAAGTCCCTCACAAGAGATTATGCAAGAGGAAGCATTTGGACTCCCCAGAGGAGTCGATCACATCTTTCACAAACCTCGATGAGTCAGAAGGGTCCCCACGGTCACCCTCTGAGGATGTCTCCTTTGCAGACATCCTTGAAATCCTTAAGCAGAGAGGTGGCTGGAAGCCCATCATCCCTTCTGATGAGGAGTCTGTATACTTGAAAGCCTTTGAGTCTTCCGCCACTTGGATGTCTCTGCATTTCGACTAACTTATAGTTTGTCAAAAGGCATGGGAGTCTCCAGACTCAGTGGAGCCTGTCCTCCGGAGGCTAAATAAATACATCACATCCCCTGAGGATAAATTTTTCCTTACAAAAGGTGTCTCAGTAGATGCTGTGGTGGTGACTGCGGCCCCCAAGTAGGAGTTGTCCGAGATGTCCTCTTCTGTCCATCTCTGAACAAAGAGTCACATACGATGGACAGATATGGAAAGTGCACATTTTCTTCAGCCACCTTTACTCTCAGGTCCCTGAATTATCTTACACACTTCACTGGGTTACAGAGAGATCTCCTGAAGGAGCTTGGAGATGCTCTCCAGGGTTCAGTAGCTGTGGGGGTACAAGATAAAGTGTCCTCCCAGCTCTCCACCTTAAATTCAGTAGTTAACTTATCCATGAGGCTCATCTCTTATGCAGCCGATGGAGCGAGTAGGTCAGTGGCTTCAGGAATTTCCCTTAGGAGACTTTCCTGGATGCGCTTGTGTAACTTTGCAGATCCCTTCAGGTCATCCTTCGTTAATGCCCCCTTTGGCTTGTCCTTGTCTGGGCCTAAGGTCAAAGACACAGTAACCAGGTGTGAATAATAAGAAAAAACTCTGTCTGTTGTTGGAGTCCATTTTACCACACCTTCTAGGCCTTATCGTAAAGGCCAAAAGGGAGGAAAAATGTGGTTTTGAAATTTCCAGAGTTTTTCAAGATTCACATGGTGAGCCTTCCCCCAGGGGTAGAGGAGGAAGCAATAATGGAAGATGTTGGCCACATGGCAGAGGGGGTCAGCAATACCAGGGTCGTAGAGAATCCAACTTTGGTAAGCCCTTTCAGTTCTCCTGAAGGGAGGCCCATCTGTCCTTCTCTGGAGGCAGTTGGTGGTCGATTATCCTTGTACCTAGAGATGCCTGGCTAAAAATCACAAAGACAAGTGGGTACAAGGTATCATAGTCAGAGGTTACTCCATATCCTTTTCAGTCCCACCCCCCCCCCCCCCATGCATAAAAAACATTCCGGATGTTCCACCCAGTCACAGGAATCAAGCAATCTTGGAAATACAGAAGATGCTAGAAGAGAGAGTCATCCAATCGGTCCCCGCAGACAGGATCCGGGACTTATTCAAGATTCTTTTTCATTCCAAAGAAAACAGGGGACTGGAGAGACACGTACTGGATCTCAGCAGACTAAACAAATCTGTAAAAAAGACAAGGTTCTGGATGGTTACACTGCAGTCCATACTTCCCTTTCTGGGAAAAGACATGTGCTCTGTAGACCTCCAGGATGCATATTACCACATAAAAATGGACAGGGCATCCAGGAATCATCTGTGCTTTTGGCTGAGAGCCAGTCACTACCAGTTTAGAGCTCTACTTTTGGTCTCACTACAGCCCCCAGAGTGTTCACCAAATGTATTGCAGTAGTTACGGCTCACCTGAGACATTTAGGATTCAGAGCGTTTCCATATTTAAACGACTGGCTCCTAACCGCCACCATCAAGCATCTTCTAACAGACGCAAGAGACACCAGAGTAACACTTTGTTCTCATCTAGGGATCAGAATAAACTACGAAAAATCTGTCTTATTGCCATATCAACATATTGCTTTTATAGGCGCAGATTTAGACACTACAACAATGATGGTAAAGCTTCCACCAGAGAGAGTACAAACCCCTTGAGTACAGGTTCTAGACCTTCTTTTCAAAAGGAAGAATCAAGCAAGGACAGTTCTAAAAGTACCAGGCACCATGGCAGCAGCAGTAAAGGTAATTCCCTTAGCCCGGCTACATACGAGAATTCTTAAGTGGCTGCTCTTCACTCAGCGATCCATGCAATAACTTTTGATGATGCATCAGATTATGTTAACAGAATCGTGCAAGAGAGACTTTTCGTTGGTGGCTGCATTCTGATGAAGTGACTTTAGGTCGACCTTTTGTTCTTCCACAACCACTTGCCACAGTGACCATGGATGCTTCCCAGATAGGGGGGGGGGGGGGCATTATCAGGGAAGAACAGTCCAAGGCATTTGGCAGGATCATGAGGTCCACTTGTACATCAGTGTCCTAGAGATAACAGTGCTTCTTGCATTGCAGGCATTCCAGGACTCTCTTCCACTAGGAACAATTGCAATCCAAACAGACAATATGTCAGTGGTATGGTATATAAACAAACAAGGAAGAATCAGATCTTAGCCCCTTTGTCGAGTGGCCCTGAGGGTATGGCAGTGGCAACCTCCTCCCAATGCTTTCTGATATTAACGCATATCCTGGGGAAATCCAACATGATAGCAGACAAACTCAGCAGAGCAATACGGATGCCTCACGAGTGGTCCCTGAAATAAGACATAGCGGAAATGATTTTCCGAAAATGGGGCCAACCTTGCTGTGATACTTTTGCCATGTCTATGAACGACAAATGCAGCAGCTACCTTGCCCTAATCCCCCCTCTAGGGGAATCCCCAAGGTATGCACTTGTACACGATTGGCCCTAGGTCTCCTCTATGCCTTCCCTCCTTTTCCATTGATGCCTAAAAGTTCTTCAGAAAGCCAGTGCATTGGTAAGGACCTTAATACTTATAGCCCCTTACTGGCCTCGGCAAATTTGGTTCCCCTTCTTGTGGCCTCATCTTCAGGAGGAGCCTTGGATTCTGGACCCACTGCTGGATCTTCTGACCCATGCATCGGGAATGCTCCATCCATCTCTCCAAACCTTCAGGTTGACAGCTTGGCTGCTCCAATTCCGAATATAGCCAGACTTCCTAACATTTCAACCTCAGCGCAACATATCCTGATTTCTTCTCACAAAGCTTCTATGAAAAGATTTTCTTGCTGGGCCTTAAAAAATCATATTGACCCTTTCTCTGCTACTACTCAGTTCTACCTTTTCAGTCACTCTGTCCAAGAGACCATCAGTACCCACAAGCCACTATGGCTCACCTTCAGTCTCACTGCTACAGCGTAGCTCACTCCCTGAAGTAACCACCTCAGCAGTCCTGGCTGCAAGTATGCATCTGCCTGGGTCTCCCCAGGCTACCAGACCCACATGCTTGTCTCCTAGCCTGACCCATGTGTAACTGCATAAGTACATGGGACTGCCTCATCCAAATCCTTCCCTCTCAGGACATCTGCAGGAATGTAGTTCCATACCCCTGTTGTCTCAAGACAACCCACTATTGGCATTTTGTCATTCCCACTTACTGGCTCCCACATCTTTGGTTCCCCACCTTGCCTCCGTGGACACCTGTATGTCACATGGCTCCACTGGTTGCATTCAAAACATTTCACCCTAGGTCCTGGACGTGTACCTGGACTAGTGGCTTCCCCTGCTACTGGCGAATTCTGTTGGGGAAGTCTGTGCTGCCCACCATGGGTTCCTTTAGACCGATGAGCAGTACTGGGGGTCCCCTTCCTGTGCAGGGCTGCCCTGTTGGCCAGGTATAGGTCTCCCTTCTTCCCCAACTCATCTGAAGTAGCACAGTGTCTATCAACTAACCATATCCTCATGTCCTCAGGCAAAGTCCTAAGGGCTTGTTCCCTCACCAAAAGGTCTGCCAGCCCTTCAAAAGTGGTAACCTGACATCCACTCACCCAGCTATGAAAATAAGTGCTCAGTTTAACAACAAATTCACATACATTTTCATCTGCTTTGCATCTATGCTCACGAAACGTTTTCCTATACATTTCAGGTGTTAGCCTAAAACATTGTAACAGACATTTCTTTACAGCAGTATAATCAAAACAGACAGAGTCCGGCATTTGTGATATACAAGTCACAGCTTTCCCATGGAGTAAGGGGTTCAGAAACCGTACCAGAGCCTTTGGTCTATACTATACTGTTTGCATACACTTTCAAACATGTGAATGAAACTATCAAAATTATCCCCCTCTTTAAATTGCGGAAGAAATTTACTGACCTGTTGTGCTTCTGGGGTCCAGTTACTCCCTTCTCCACTACCTCCATGACTCTGGCGAAGAGTCAGCATTTTCCTCTCATGATTCCTCTGACGCTCCTTTTCTTCTGCTTCTATCTCCAAACTCCTAGCCTCCAACTCAAGTCTCTTTAGCTCCAGCTGGATTTTTAAGTCCACTGCAGAAAGATTGAGCTGTCCATTCTCTGAGGATATTGCATCTCCACTGCCAGTCTGATTGTCCTCCTGGATGCTGTTTATTGATGCAGCTGTAACCAAGGCTGCAGTCAGGTCTGCCTTAGTCAGGTTTCCATGCACCAGTCCCTTAGCGTGACACATCTCCACCAGCTGGCTCATCAGCTTTCCATACTCCTGTGCTGACATGATGCCTGCTCACCGTGACTAACTAAGATAACAAAAGAAATAAAACAATTGTGATCTGAACTCTGAGTATACACTGTGTGGCTGATTTAGAGTACAAAACACTTTCAGAGATCACTGTACATAGGATTCACTCTACCCCCACGCTGCCAAACAGATATGTGAGGATATCTTATCCCAACCACTGCCACCACTATGTGATGACCGTGCCCTGGCCCAGCAATCAAGGAGCCTCAGTCCTCACCACTAACACCAGGGAGGTCATCTCCTAGAAGAGGAAAGGATAACCAATCCACAGAGTAAAGTACAATTTCCCTTAAGTGCACACAGAGATCACAGTCAGTCTGGGGTTGGTTGCTCCCTTGCTCGCCAGGTCCCCAATAAGACTCCCCACTGGTACAGCTATAAGGTCCAGATCTCAGCCTAGCTGGCAAGCTAATCTCCAGTACCCTGTCTGTCCAACCAGTGCTTCATGTCCCTGCCCAGGTAGCTGACACACCACACACACTTTGAGATAAGTATTTATACAACTTCACAGACACTCCTGGGAAAGGCTGACCGAGATTCTCCAGCTGTGCCCCTTTACCCAGACTATACGGTAGTAATTACTGCCACCACCAGCTTAATATAATTATCAGCTACCCAAAGGCCCTAGAAAGGGTATCCAATTATTACTATGCAATATTATTATCTAATTGGTAATGTGATTATTCAGTTTAAGGCTTATTTTAGAGTGGCCTATTACAATAACCTGTATAAATATGCAGTGTACTCTAGAACCTACTTCTCTACACAAACCAGCCACAGGTAAAGGTTTTTAAAATATTTAATAATAAATAATTAAAACACAAGACAATACTACTACACCACAGAGATATCCAAGAGTTCAGAGATCACACAGAAACTTAAAATAATACAGTAGGACAGGTCTGATGTCAAAGAAAAACACTTAATCTAACTTTCTAATCTTGAGCTATTCTTAAGAGAAAACACAGCGCTATAATCCTACTTACAGACATATACAGCATAAGCAGTGCTGGGTTGATGGTCCAAGACAAATGCTTTTAGTCTCTCACTGAACAATAGTTTTTAAAACACTAACAAACAACTCTGCTAAGGCCCTCCCAAATTACATCATTTTAACACTTAGTCTAGAGTTCCCAGGCCACAAACTGCATTATTTAGCAAGATAACACCTGCTCAGGAAACTACAACAATAAAAAACATTTCAGACTCTAACAATTATTCCTTAAGTTAGACAATAGAAAGAATGTGTTCAGCTAGCCACTTAGGCACCATTTTTTAGATAATTGTAACTTCAAAGAACATTTGAAATGCTTGGCTTGATTTTCCTTACAGCAGATGGCAATGTTGCGGCAATCTTGAAGTTCACATTTTACAGTGTTTTCTTTCATTTAAGAACACAAGCCTGTATTTTACATTTATTTATACAAATAATAGAATTATGTATCAAATTCTATTTGTCTAGGCTGGCAGCCTTTGCCCATTTGTCCCCAATCTTCACAGCATGTTACACCAACTTGATGTACATAGAGAATTACGTTTCTATTTACACAGAACAAAGGACTTTAGAAAGACTGATCAATTGTTTGTATCCTTTTCAGACTGCAAAGAAAGGAGCATCAGTAGTAAAAACCACTCTATCCTGGTGGTTATCAGATTGCATCTCATTTATCAATCAGTGAATAAACAACTTTCCGACAAAATAAGAGCTCATTCTACCAGGGCTATTTCAACCTCTTCTACCTTTCGTGCAAAATTGCTAATTGATGTCATTTGCATGGCAACAACATGGGTAAGACCTCATACCTTTATCACCTGTTACAAAGTGGATTTGGCCTCCAGGGACATGGCCTCCTTTGGATCCACTGTTCTGAAGAATGTTCTTCTGTAAGCCACCCAAGAAAGATGGTGCTAGGGACACTGTCCCACAAGTACAGAATGAAGGCGAGATGGGACAACCTCACATAAAGAAGTTATGTACTCACCATAACATTCCATGTGAGTTGTCCATCTAGCCTTCATTCTTACGTCCCACCCTCCTACCCCCAGCCTTTTTTGTTTAGCTCCTGGAGGATCGAGAGATTACTATTGGCATCTAATATTCTCTGACCTTTTTCTTGCTTATACACTAATGAAGAGATTTTTATGTATGCATATTATTATTATACCAGCAAACAAGATCTGGGGAATGCCTTAGAGCATCATGGGTTAGGGAGTAGGTCACGAGCTAGTTGGAGACCTTGAGCTTTAGTAATCGGCCGAGTTGGAACTGAGGATTGGTTCCGAACCCACAAGTACAGAATGAAGGGTGAGATGGACGACTCACATGGAACGTTATGGTGAGTACATAACTTCTTTTTTTCTTCGCACACTTTAGTCTATGGCTTAATAGTTTGATTAGCTTTCGCTATTGTCCCAGAAGCTGCCATATTACGTGACTAGTAAAATGAGAGACTGCATATTGAAATGCCGGCACTCTAAATCCAGAGTCCTGACAAGGTAGAAAAAAGACTGAAAACAGAGGAGAAGAGCAAATCTCGAAAATCTCTCTTCTCTTTTAAACTTCTATTTGCAGGGGAAGCAAGCCTCTCTGCATCCTCCATGTGGGGAGCAAGCCCAAACTTATATATACCAACTCTGAGCTTGCAATATCTTAGAGAAAAGGGACTATTCCTAGAAATGGCATCTCTGACTTAGTACATGTAAGTCTGTTCTTTCGGTCATTAACTCACCATGTTTCGGTACTTGCTCTAGCGGGTCCTGACATTTCAAGTAGTTAACAAAATGGGCTCCTTGGTCTGACTGAATACTACATAGACCACCAAATATGGGTATACTTTCAGTTAACTTTTTTCCCTACTGTGTGTACATCATTCTTCAGACACATACATGCTTCTATCCATTCAGAAATGATATTAACTATTACAAGTGTATAGCTAAATGTCTGTACTTGAGGAAACTCAGTCAAGTCCCACTGAAGGGAACAAAAATTCCCCCAAGGCTTTTTTAATGATTGATCAGGTGGAAGCACGGATTTGGACACATTATGTTCTAAGTGACTTCCGAGAGATGAAGTGCATACCATTCAGTGGAAATCTGTTTTATTAATGCATTTTTGCCCAAATGAGACGGCAAGTGATAGATTTTAACCAAATGATTTTAAAAATTTAGTGGGGCTACTAGTCTATCATCCTGATGGTGCCACAAAAGGGCTGGAGAAGCGACTACAGCCATCGCTTATCCACTTCCTTCTGTCAGAATGTTCTGTCTGGTCTTGAAAAGACTAACTCCTGTAAAGAAAACTTTTTACTTTAACTTAATTGCTGCAAAAGTACAACTTGAATAGGATAAGGCAGTGCTGCCATATCTACAAAAGTATTACCCTTGGTTACAGAAGAATTATCAGATTTATGTGCAGTACATTTTACTTCTGCTGTCACGCTTGTAATAATAATGTGTCTAAAATTTCATTAACAAAAACAGCATCTTTAGTGACTGTCCCTGATCATGTTAAATGATTCCTTCTCTTCAAAAGTGTACCGCAATCGTGTACAACACCTTAAGCATAGTGGGTGTTGGAAAAGATGGTTACTGACTGGGAAAAGATGGTTACTGACTGATTTCAGCCAGATGTTCTTCATCTCACATTGCTGCAGTCCTAACACTTGGGTAGTCCGCTGTCCCAGTCGGCCCGAATACCAAAGTATAAGGCTGACGTCGGTCAAGGCGCATTAGTCTGACGTCAGGACGTCAGGGTACAAATGCGCATGACCGACGTCATTTCCTCAGTCTTTTTTGCCGCATGGTCCGATGCAGAAGCAGTTTTGCGAGTGCGAGTTGGCATTCTGAAATTTTCTGAAGTCGGAGTTTCAGACCGAATCAAAGTTGGCTAAGTACCCGTTAGAATATTTTGGTTTTTTCTTGCCTCAGTATTTAACCGGATGTCAGAAAAAGTGAATAACTGTATTTCTTGTGGGAAGCAGATACCTCATAGGGATTACCATACCTTGTGTATACCTTGCTTAGGGCCTGAGCACGACGTTGTTGCATGCCGCTCTTGTGCTAGATTTAACAAACGCACTATAAAGAGAAGATTAGACTGTGCCAGGTTAGTTTTTGGGAAGCGTTGTAATTATAAAATGCCGTCGGATGCTCCGACGCCCGCTTCGTCCAAAAAGCGCAAGGACAAAGCAGCAAAGCCTAGGTTGGAAGAACCGTCAGTCCTGGACGTCGGTTCTTTAGAAGGCTCGGTGGAGCCGGAGGTTTTGCCAGTGGTTTCTTTGGGGTCTCAGGGAGAGACTTTACTGTTACAAGATGTGTCCTCTCAGGAGGTAGGCCAGGCTGAAGGGGCTTCTCAGGTGGCTGTTCTCCCCTCCCTTCCTAAGGTGGTTAGGCCCTCCCCTTCTGTTTCCAAGGCTTCTTTGAGAGGCAGGCCAGGTTTAACTTCAGTGGGTGTTTCTCCTAGTTCTTCAGGGTCTTTGCCTAAGAAACATATGCTTAAAATGGCAGAAGATTTGATTACTATGATTAGGGGTTCTATGCCCCCTCCTGATAAGAGGCCTAGGGTGGAACCTGAGCTTGAGGGTTTTGAGCAGTGTTCGAGGCTTCTGAGTCTTGGCTGAAGACTTGCAGGAGTATCCTCCTTATTCTGATTCTGATGTAGATGATTCTACTCCTTCGGCTTCTCCTGCTGAGCATTTTCTTTTCAGAGACCCTTCATTCCATGAGGGAGCATTTTAAATGGGAAGGTCAAGATTTCTCTGATTCCAGGAAAAGGCTTAGGGAATTTTGTTTTACCCCAGCATAGGCCTTTAGCTATTCCTCCTGTTCTGGATGTGGTGGAAGATGTTTTTGCAGAGGCTTCCCTGAACCCTGATTCTTTGCCTCCTGCCCCAGTTAAACCAGATAGGTACTATAGGGTGCCTGAAGCTCATAAGTATCTTTTTAAGAGTCCTAGGGCAGACCCAGAAACTGTTTCCCAGGGGCCTAAAGGTGTTAAGGCTGCTGTTGTTAAAAATCCTGTTCCTCCTGATAAAGAGGCAAGGGCTTTGGATAGATGGGGAAAGAAGGTGTATACTTCTTCCACTTTAGCCATGAGGGCTTTGAATTGCCAGTTCCACATGTTAAAATATCAAAATTATCTCCTTTCGCAACTGAAGTCTAAGGTGGATGCTCTGGCGGAAGGTATTGAGTGTAAAGAGTTGCAGGATTTAGTTCATGTGTCTGAACAGGTGGGTAAGCATTCCTTGCAATGTGGTTTTGATGCCGTGCAGGCCTCTTCGAGGGTGGCTGCCACTGGTTCTGTTCTTCGCAGGCACGCCTGGCTGAAGGATCAGAATTTAGCTGAGCATGTTAAGACAAGGATTTTGGATGCTCCGTTGCAGTCTGATGTGTTGTTTGGTTCGCCTGTGGAAGCAGTTTTAAAGAAAATGGAGGACAAGGCTAAGTCTATGCAGACTGTTAAAGATTTTTTGCAGGTTCAGCCTCCGAAGTTTAGTAGAAATTGGCCTGCTAAGGGGTGGACATATCCTTCTTATGATTCCCAGTCTAGGGGTAGGTCTAGACGTGGTAGGGGCAGAGCTCAAGGTTCTTTTAGGCCTAGAACAGGGAGTTCACCTGCTCAGTCTTCTGGTGAGGGCAGGGGTCAGTCCTTTCCTAAGCAGACCCAATGCCCTGCCTTTTCAGCTGCCAGAGCCTTCTCATCTGGCAGCACCTTTGGGAGGAAGGCTGGCACTTTTCAAAGAAAATTGGAATTTAATTACCCAAGACAGATGGGTATTGGATATCATTCACCACGGTTACAGGTTTTATTTCCATACCTTGCCTCCTTTCAAAGGCATGCCAGACATTCCTCCTCTACAAAGAAAAGAGGCTCACAAGCAAATTTCTCTGTTACTCCAAATAGGGGCCATTCAGCCGGTTCCTGTGCCAGAAAGGGGCCTAGGATTTTATTCTCGCCTGTTCCTAGTACCAAAAAGGGGAACACGTGGAGACCAATTTTGGATTTATCTATCCTCAACACTTATCTGGACATTCCCAAGTTCAAAATGTTGACGTTACAACAGCTTTTACCTCTGCTGGGAAAAGATCACTGGATGGTAACTTTAGATCTCAAGGAGGCTTACCTTCATGTGCCTATCAGACTAAGTTGCAGGAAGTATCTGCGTTTTCAAGCTGGGAATTCCCATTATCAGTTCTCTGCATTGCCCTTTGGCTTATCTACTGCGCCCAGAGTATTCACAAAAGTTCTGGCTCCAGTGATAGCTTACTTCAGGCTAAAAGGAATACAAATCTATCCTTACTTGGACGACTGCCTGATTCTGGCTCAAGAAAAGGAAGACCTTGTTCAGCATTTGGATTATGTCATAGCAGTGCTAAGATGCCTGGGGTATTCTGTGAACGAAATAAAGTCCAGTCTAGTACCCTCTCAAGACATGTGCTTTCTGGGTGTGAGACTGAATACAGCAACCCAAATGGCCTTTTTAACCCCGGACAAACAAAAGAATCTTTCCCTTTACTTCCATCAACTATCTCTTCAGTCCGGGCTGACTGCAAGGACAGTCCTTCAAGCCTTAGGGTTCATGGCATCTTGTATTCTGGTGCTTCCCAATGCCAAACTGCATATGAGGAAGCTGCAATGGTATCTCAAAAATGTATGGACACAGCACTGCCAGGATTTGGACACTGTCATTCAAATAATACCTTGCATTCAAAAGGAATTTTTGTGGTGGGCTCAGGAATGTCACCTAAACAAGGGACTCTCTGTGACCCGGCCAGAGGCGAGTCAGATTCTAACGACAGATGCCTCAGACATAGCTTGGGAGCTCATCTGAATGGAAAGTGGATACAAGACAAGTGGCCTGCCAGACTACAGCATCTACATATCAACATGAAGGAGATGTTAGCAGTCCAGTTTGCATTAATGGCTTTCAAGGAGTTCCTTCTTCCAGGGCAGGTGTTGATTCTAACAGACAACACAACTGTCATGTGGTACATCAACAAACAAGGGGGAACACATTCTTATCCTCTATGCAGGCAAGCAATGATTTTGTGGGAGACTGCGCTCAGCTTGCATCTAAATCTTCAGGCAAGGTTTCTGCCGGGAGCACAGAACTCCTTAGCAGATGTGTTAAGCAGGCAAATCATGGATCCCCACGAGTGGAAACTGGATCTTCATGTATTTCGGAAACTGACAGTGTCTTGGGGAACTCCAGACATAGATCTGTTCGCTTCCCCACTAAACCACCAGCTGCCAAAGTTTTGCACAAAAAGGTTTCATCACACAGTTTGGAAAGTGGATGCTCTTTCTTTCAGTTGGAAAAATCTTCATGTGTATGCCTTTCCACCTCTGCCTCTCCTCCCAAAGGTACTCCTAAAGGTCAGACAAGACAAGCCAAGGATGATTTTAATAGCTCCAGATTGGCCTCGGCAACACTGGTACCCATTACTGAGGAGTCTGGTAAGGATGCCTCCATGGCCTTTACCTTTGATTCCACACCTATTGTCTCAGAGAGACGGTCATCTACTCAATGTCAAGCTTCACTCTCTTCATCTAACAGCCTGGCATATTCTGTTTTGAACCACAGCAGGTCTCAACTTCCTCAACAAGTTTTGAATGTGATTATGGAAGCCAGCAGACCTAGTACAAGGAGATTGTACGCAGAAAAATGGAAGAGATTTTTATTTTGGAGTGCAGCAAAGGATTTGGAGGTTTCTGAGCCTAATTTGAGTGTGGCTCTTCAATATCTTACTGAATTATTGGACAAAGGTTTGTCTTTCTCTTCCATTAAGATTCATGCTGCAGCAATTTCAGCTCACTATGATTGTGACCCACCATTGTTTTCTCATCCTTTGTTCAAGCAATTTCTTAGAGGGGCAAAGAATATAAGACCCCCACGTAGAGCTCCTACTCCTGCTTGGGACCTCAATTTTGTGTTGGAGAAACTTACTCTACAACCTTTTGAGCCTGCGGCTACTGCTGAATTAAAATACTTGTCATGGAAGACTGCTTTTTTGTTGGCCATTACTTCTGCAAGAAGGGTTTCTGAATTGCAGGCCCTTATGGCGGTTGAGCCTTTTGATTTTCCATAAGGATAGGGTATCATTACGCACTAATCCTTCCTTTATGCCTAAGGTGGTTTCTAGTGTGGCTTTAAACCAAACTATTCATTTGCCTACTTTTATGCAGATCCCCAAAATAAAGG
>NC_056737.1:1698419787-1698422287 GCF_019279795.1 Protopterus annectens | reverse complement strand
GCAGCTTCGGAGCCGGGGGTGGGTCGGCGCCGATAGTACTAGGTACTTCGGATCCGACCCTGCCCTAGAGTGTTTCGGATCTGACCTCTCGGAGCCTGGCTCCGAGCTTCGGATCCAGGGGACTCAATGTGCCTTCGGCGCCGTCTGTGTCGGAGCGCACTGGTCCCTCGGATCAGAGTGTCTCGGGGCCGGCTCCAATCCACTCTATGGATCCGAAGGGGAGACGACTTTCGGATCCTTTGGTCGAGGCTGGCTCCCCTTCGGCTTTTGATGTAGTGGAGAGGGCTCTGTTGAGGGCTTCCGGACCCCCGGCACTTGCTTCTGCTCCTTCCCGCGCTCCATCTGCACTGGGTCAGGCTTCCACCATCTGGCCACTGGGACAGCCCGCTTCAATGCCCCAAGCTGTTCCACTGGAACAAGACACTGCTTGCGAGGGCTCCTCGGACAGCCCCCCCGAGGAAGCACCCCGCAAGCATACATGTAAAAGGAGGCACATAGACTCCCCCGAGTCTTTAACTGAAGACACGGATTTGGAGGAAAGGGAAGGCTCCACAAGATCATTTCGAGGATGTCTCCTTTGGAGACATCATGGAAATGCTTCGCATAAGGGGTGGGTGGTCTGCCCCCAAGTCTTCCTCGGACGAGTCCGTGTTCTTGTAGGCATTCGAAGCAGGCCCGTCTACCTCTTGGGTGTCCCCTCCTGCCGACCCCCTGGTGGACCTTATTACCACCAGGGCGTGGAAGGAACCGGACACCGTGGAGCCAATTCCCAAAAGGCCAGACAGAATCCTTAGCCCTCCTGCAGACCGTGCCCACTGGAGTAAGGGGCCTCCGGTAGATGCCATGTTGACGGCAGCAGCCACCAAGAGGGAACTCGCCCAGGAGCGTCCCTCAGTCCATCCTCCGAGCAAGGAGTCTCGGATGATGGACCGCTTGGGGAAGCGAATGTTTAGTTCAGCGACCTTCTCGGTGAGGGCGCTCAACTATCTGGCACATGTTATCAGGATGCAGAGCGCGATCTTATTAAAGAATACGCTGCATCCCCCCCAGAGTCCATGTCGGAGGAGGACAAACTTTTGCACTCCACCCGTATGGCCACTCTTTGGTCCGTGACTAATACCTCTATGCAGTTGCTGTCCCATGCTACTGAGGGAGCCGCTAGAGCTGCAGGAGTAGGCCTAGTCACTAGACGCCAGGCCTGGCTCCGCCATTGCGATTTCACGGAGCCCTTCAAGGCGTCCTTCAACGCCCTTTGATGGTTCTGCCCTTTTGGCAAACGGTTTGCGACACCTTGACCCAGAGCGAAAGGGCGGGAAGGCTGTCTGCCGTGAATCCTTTCTCTGTGCCCCAGAGGTCCTACTCTAGGAACCAAAAGGGCCAGAAGAAGATGTGGTTCCGAAGTCGCAGCAATCCCAACCCTCGGACAACCAGTCCTTCCGTGGCTGAGGAGGACAGGGAGGACACTGCCCCAGGGGCAGAGGGGCTCCCAGGAATTTCGGGTCCAGAGAACCTTTCTCTGAACGGCCCGCGCAGCAGCCCTGAGGGGTTGCCCAACTGCTCCACTCTGGAGGCAGTCGGGGACGCTGAGCACCTAGCGGCATGGGAGTCCATAACATCAGACCGCTGGGTCCTCCGTATTATATCCAGAGGATACAAGATCCCCTTTCATCACATACCAAAACTGAAATCCCTCCCCGACGTTCCACCCGGTCAGTGGGAGGCCACTTCAGCAGAAATTGGCCATCTGCTGGAAAAAAGAGCCATCCAGCCCGTCCCCCCAGACCAGATCGGATCAGGGTTCTACTCCAGGTTCTTTTTAGTGCCAAAAAAGACAGGGGACCAAAGACCAATTTCAGACCTGTCCCTGTTAAACCTGGCAGTTCCCAAGGAGAAGTTCCGGATGGTCACCTTGCAATCCATCCTCCCCCTTCTGGGAGAGAATCACTGGATGTGCTCTATAGACCTCAAGGATGCGTACTACCACATACTGATGGACAGGCGTTCCAGGAGGTTTCTTCGCTTCCGGCTGGGAGCCAGTCACTACCAGTTCAGGGTCCTTCCCTTTGGTCTCACCACAGCCTCCAGGGTGTTCACCAAAGTATTAGCAGTGGTTGCGGCCCACCTGAGGCTTCAGGGGGTGCAGGTCTTTCCGTACCTGGAAGACTGGCTTCTTACCGCCCCAACAAGGCATCTACTATCCTTGGCGCGAGACTCCTTTCTTCATCTAGCTCCCTGCCTGGGCATCACGATAAACGTAGCAAACTCCAACCTGGCCCCTACTCAGTTGATAGATTTTATAGGTGCCAGGTTAGACACGAGGGAGTTAAGAGCCTTTCTCACAGACGACAGAGTTCGGAATCTACGACTCCAGGTGTGGGCCATCCTCCACTCCAGCTTATTTCTGGCGGAATTGGTCCTGAGGGCTTTAGGGTCCATGGCGGCAGCGATATCTCTTCTTCCACTCGCCAGGTTCAACATGCGGGTCCTTCAGTGGACACTT